>NW_014577074.1:1549146-1561377 GCF_000485595.1 Priapulus caudatus
GCTAAAATGATGTGTACGCAACTGCGTATCTGCATATCTGCACCTAACAAAGGTGTCACTACGCACAACTGAAATGTTACGTTTATAACCGTTGCAACAGACCTCAGATGAGCCCAGACGCTCTGCGGCTCTGGTTTAATTTGTGTGGCAGAACATAGTTTGTATTCTGATCTAATGTACATTACCTTCCACGCACGTCCGCAAACGTAAAACGCATTACTGTGATGATTTAGCGCTAGCTTAAAACAGCTTGAAAAAAAACAGGGGATATATATTATACTTGAGAATTGTAAACTTCTTTGGGTGCTAGGAATAGTCGAAGATAAGACAGACATTCGGTATCACTGAAAGAATAATATGCAATAAATGGTCATTCATTATTAAACTATATATATATATATATATATATATATGATATATGGTGTGTGCGTGTGTGTGCCCGCGCGTGTGTGTGTGCGCGCGCGCATGTGTGTGTGACGGGTTAAACCTTTATGGCCCTGTCACACTAGGGCGTAACGTATGCCAGCGTATGAGATTTTTCGCCAATACGTTGGTGTACGTTGATATAGGTTAGGAGTATGTTAGGCATAAGTTGTATTTGTTAACAGCACGCTGTGATACGCTGTCGTACGTCGAGGAACGCCGAGACAGAAAAAATGTTTTGGTTTGTTCAAAACTTTTAGCGTATGACAACGTATAATTCATAGGTTAGGCATACGTTATAGATACGTTCAAGATACGTTGTGGGTACGTTAGACATACGTTGACATACGCTAAAGGTATGTTAGAGGTACGTTATTCATACGTCGAGATACGTCGGCTGAGGGTGTAACGTACACCTAACGTATTGACAACGATTGAGTAACTTACTTCTAACCTATATTGGACGTATTTGCAACGTATCTTGACGTATTCAGACGTATTGTACGTATGCCTGGCGACGGAGTAACGTATTTAACGTGTTTCTACCGTACAGCTAGCGTTCATTTGGCGTACTGTGAGCGTGTTGCGGGCGCGTTGCGGGCGAGTCCCAGATATTAATTAGATTTGCTTGCAAGAACTCCAGCATACTCTCCTCCTATTCTACTGTAAGTGAAAAGACAATCTTCGTAGCCCTCTCTTCTTTGCCTGGTCATTGGGCTTCCTGGAGTTGGAGGCAACAGAAACGACAGAGCCTTCACGGGACGGAGGAGTGGGTGAGCGAGGTTCTCTGGATCTTGACCTGGACTGTGTATGGCCGGTAGGATGAGGGTTAGGCTGGTCAGGCTGGTCTGGTTGGTCAGGCTGGTCACGCTGGTCAGGCTGGTCTGGCTGTTCTGCAGGTGGTGGTGATGGTTTTGGTTGTGCATGGGTTATCTTTGCTCTCCGTCTGCCACTGGAAGGGGCATTCAATCGCTTGTGAGGCATGGTAGATGCTTTATTGATTTATGACGAGAGCGGCACGGTATTTATCCTGTTACGTCACGTGATCGTTCGTGACACGCCGAGCACGCTGCACATGCGCTACTCATACGCTACCCATACGCTGGCCATTCGTCGAGAACGCCAGGCACTCGTTGACCATACGCTCGGATACGCTCCCATAAGTTATATATAAGTTAATGATACGCTATACATACGTTGTGTATACGTTCAATTCGTTGTGTATACGTTATGTATACGACCAATCCACAAAAATCCAGATTTTTTTAGGTGCCCGGGTCGACGTATGCCAGCGTATGATGGGTTTTCCAAAATAATTCATTCGCTCGGCATACGTTAAGGCTATACGCCCTAGTGTGACAGGGCCATTAGCGCGCATTCGTTGGAATGCTCTATAAGTGACGATATAGAAAGGATTTCATGTGTCGACTCACCTATATTTGAGTGTGAAATGGCTAAGAAAAAGCGGCCAGTCAGATAGACAGCCAGGCGCACAGACAGACCGACAGCCGACATACATGCAGACAGACAGACAAAGACAGAGAGAGACAGACAAACACACTGACATGCACCCGAGCGCGTAGGTTGGCCATCGTAGGGGCCTACTCAGAAATAATTATTTTTACAGCGGTAGAAACAATATAGGTAAAATTATTATAGCACTTTTACCCAATCAGGGCCGTACTCAGAAACAATAAAAAATAATAAAAATAAAGATAAAAATAATTTAACCGCGGTTAAATTATAGCTCTTTTATCCAATCAGAGGCCTTGTTACACATAATTGAACCGCCGATAAATTATTTTTCCCGCGGTCAAGTCATGTGTATCAGTGTGTTATTTCTGATGTTTACATGCTAATTTAGGAGTTTGTAACACATACGCATGATACGCTGTGGTTCACTGGCGAGTCGTGACCTATTCACTGCTTGACAGCACAATGTCCTACATCACACACGCGACCATACATAATGGGTGCTTACCATATATTCCTTCCATGTGACAACTAAATGCATACGAAATCTGCACAACAAAGATCAAAAGTCCTACGTTTACATGCTAATTTAGGAGTTTGTAACACATACGCTGTGGTTTACCTGTTCACTGCTTGACAGCACACTGTCCTACATCACACACGCGACAATAAATAGCCAGCTGGACGTTTGTACAGCGCTCATTCTCAAAACCATACCCCCTGGTATCGGTGAGTTTGTGAGCACCCCGTGAGCGTGAGATTTTGTCAATTCACCAGGTAAGCTGTAGCAATATACAGAACATGATACACAAGGAGATTACGTTAAGACTGTTGCAGATCTAGTAATGATACGTATACATATCGCATCTAAATGGTGCTACGTATATACTTCAAGAATTTCACAGTTTCTTTATTTCAAATACTTTCTAGTAATTTCACTTGACCAGCTAATTAATGCATAAACTCGGTTCACAATGTAAATCGTATGATTATGATCTGTTTTACAGGCAAATATATCAATCTTCAACCAACCGAGATCGAGAGACAACGAATAAAGTTAAGATGCAATCCCACGGAAAACAGATAACGTGGACTATGTCGGTCACAACACTACTGGTAGGAATATTCTAATCCGGTTGATAGATTTTCGTCGCAAATGTTTTCATTAATATCTTGGTTTAACAAGTAAATAAAGTAATAACGTATACTTCGCCCTCGATTTAACAGACAAATAGGGGGGGGGGGTCTCCGGTAATGCCGATAGTCTGTTAATTGCTGACTTGGTACGCTAGGGACATTATTTGTGAGTTTTCTTTTCTTATAAAGCCCACTATTAGCACTATACATACATAATACAATAGCGTACATACAATAAACATATTAAACATTGTGAATGATTATAAATAAAGGGTACAGTAGAGCAGTTTTAGTTACATTTTGCGGTAGACACATGAATACAGAGACGTTTTATTTCCATGATCCTATAGCGGGTGCATCACAATAAATTCATTCTGAGCGGGATTCTGAGTCAGCGGATTTATTATCCGTTGCTTCCGATGTCCGCTAAGTCAGGGTCCGTTAAATCAAGAATGAAGTGTACATAAAATATCTATTGTCATCGTTAGTAGGAGCTAGAGTCCGGTGAATTCAGAGTGGGAGGGTGATTCCACCATTTAATACTATAGCTTTATTACATGAACGGATCATTACATGAACGGATTGCATTTCTGTACTGGTTAATCTAAATTATTGATAAAAACCAGTGATAAAAAACAACTCATTTTTACAATAAACGCGTTATTCCTAACATATTGAACACCAACCTATCACTGTTACGCGTCTGTGCAGTCTATCATATTGAATATATATATATATATATATAAGGTGGGAGGGTGCGTACATGCTTGCGTGTATCTTGTGTGTTTGTGTGTGTGTGTGTGTGTTGTGTGTGTGTGTGTGTGTTGTGTGTGTGTGTGTGTGTGTGCGTGCGTGCGTGCGTGCGTGCGTGCGTGCGTGCGTGCGTGCGTGCGTGCGTGCGTGCGTGCGTGCGTGTGAGGGTGGGTGGTTGGTTGCGTGCGTGCGTGCGTATGTAGTAACACGTGTAAATATCTTCACAGATCAAGCACGTCATCATAAACTTTGAGGAGGGACAAGACTTTGTCTTTTACTGCACGTCTGCAGACTGTAAGGTCATCCACGAATTCATTGGTGGCTACATATTCTGCTCCATGCGTTCCAAGGAATCCAGCCAGACGCTCAATGAAGAGTTGTTCCACAAGTTAACGGGAGGCTGGTCGTAAGCTGCCAAGATCCACGGGCGTTGGCTATATGTTATGAGGCCTTCGGGAAATTCTGTGAAACGTGTGTCAGTGCAGCGTCGTTGCCTGCATTCTATGTTGTCTTGTAAAGCTGCTGTTGATTAATGTCAGCCTGAAGTCGTCTCTTCCACAGACGTCAATCTTGTAATATTTACCAAAGGACATTGGTTACTTTGGAATTTCATCGTGTTTTATATCATGATCAACCAAACTGTGAAAGGTATATGTAAACTACATGCTAGAGGCCAGAAGTATTATGATGCGTGTGTTGGACTACGATTTAATATATAACCAGTATGGATAATGCATGGTATCTTGCATAATTTCCAACAAAGAAAACTTTATTGGAATTTATGTTAGCTATTCATTATATCACTGCTATCCCACTTGTATATTTTACAGTCTTCCCCATCTGTTTGTGCAATCATTGAAAACCAAAGTAAAAGTGTTTCTTTACCAGTATATGAAGTCGATATTTAATTAGCTAAAAGTATGTTTAAAATATTTTGGCCAAAGAATAATTAGTTAGCTGATTCAAAATTTCATTGCTGTATGAGCAAGTTAATAATAACGGTATTGTAAGTGTAGTGCTAAATGCAATGTAGAAATGATATCAATTAAATATGTATAGAATATTAGTAAAAAAAACTAGTAATCTTTGGGGTTTATAATGAAAAAGATTCCATGCTTGTTATTAATAGTTGCAATTCAACTGTTTTTAAATGCTTGAGAAAATTGGGAAATTGAAAAAGGGGTATCCTTTAAGCAGGATGGAGGACAGATGAAAGCTGCATCTTGGTTGACATCAAAATTATGAATAGTCATGGGTGGGGTTCTGTTTTTGTACTCAAACTGTCAGTATAAAAACAGGATGCCACCCTCTTTCCAACTTGCCACCGACACTATCTATTGCTTTCTTTGACGTTACACATACCAGCTTGCTTCTTTCTTTTTTTTATAGTTGTTCGTTCCTAAGCATGCATGCATCGTGCAGAACGTCACTAGGTTTTCTAAGTGTTGGTGAATGTTTTGAGGGTGGCCCATGTGCTCCTAATATCTTCCTTATTTCATATTTCACTGTAATCTCGTTAAGGGTTTTATTTGAAATGTAGAGATGCGATTCTTGTAAATGATACCTGACTATGTGACTGTGTACAGCAGCTATTCATTAGCTGGCATTGCGTCGATTTTTACACCCGTTTTGAGTTTTCTATGAATATTAAAAGTGCCTTGCCTGTGTAAAGAGGTTGTTGGGTAAAAGCGAAATTGTCATTCACGATTATTACTACGAATACCCAAACCAAATAATGTGCCTAGCTAACAATACTATGAACAATATAATTAGATTAGAGTTTTTAGTTGGTTTATCAAACCGATTGTAATATGTATTTATATTGAGTTGTTTCTTAATCACTTTGTATGCTTCATGAAATGTATGAGAAAATGCCGTTAGCAAAAGGGATAAGCTTAAGTATATGAGCCAATTGCCTTCTTGATTATACCAAACGTGTATAGTGGGTGCGCGTAAGATTCGCTTTTATGTTTCAGAATGCGTGCGCTGTACGTGTGTGGCTTCGTGTTGTGATTTATCTCGGGCGTGATTGCAGTGTCAGCACGTCTATTGCTTCAGCGCGCTAGTGAGGCCGATGAACATAATTATGATGTATGCGCGCGAAATAGCTTTTACGCGGTTGCGTGATGTGAACACTCCGGTTTGTATTTCGCGAGTATTTTATAACAGGGTTGTGAGTGCGATCAGGCGCCGGCAGCAGTCTACATCTCCATCAAGTCGTTTCATCTTTATTAATTTTTATATTCATAATAACATCAAACTCAAATGGCCTCGAACTGCATGTATTTATTTGTTTTATTAAATATAGTTCCCGAATAAGCTATCAAACGCGGCGTGCAAGTGCGCCTAGTACTAGCGACCACTCTTGGCATGTTTTACTGGTATCTTCAGGTATCTGAAAACTTGCATTTATCATGACGATCTTATAGGTCGAAATATGAATTTGTTTGGACGGAAAGTTTTGAAATTTGTTGTAATCGTATTATAGGCTTTACATAAAAAGTATAGTTATTTCTGTTGTATACATGTGTTGTGACACTATTTATATAATCTTTGTTAAATTTCAAGCTTTTTTAGCTCATCTGACGTAGTCAGATGCAGCTTGTAGAATCGCATGATCGTGCGTCCGTCCGTGCGTGCGTGCGTGCGTTCCCGGTCCGGTTCCGTGACGTTGGCGTCGTCCGTCAATCTTCTAACGGCGCTCGATTCCACCGGCTCACGCCTCTTGCCTCACTACTTTCCGTGACTGCTCGGGGGGGATCGTGAAAAGGACCTACGGTATGACAAATTTTAAGGGGCCAAGGGGTCAATCACGTCCATGAGACGTGTTAAACCGGAAGGGCAAAATATTTCCGCCTTTAACTAAGTAACTCGGAAGGAAATACGGAACTTGCGGCACAACTTCTCTAATCCCGCCTCGACTATGCTCTTAACTTATATTCGTGTATGTGTGGACCGCCAGGAAACCCAGTCACCAGTGCGAAATTGAGGTCCAGTCAAAGGGCATGTGGGGGAAAAAGGGTCAAGCATATCAGACAATTTTCTGCGCCAGGACTCATGGCCTCAATGGAGCAGCGAGTGAAGATAACTCTTTTTGTTTTCAGCGCTGACGCTACCATTATTTAATCACTTATTGCAAAGACTGCAATGCAAAAAATTTGACGTAACACGGACGCTTTCGCCATTACGTAGTGAAGATAAGTGTCTGATAATCTTTTGACCCTCGGCTTCCTCTACACGAGGATTATGTTTCATACATATCCAACGGCGATGTCCTTGTCACACTGCTCAATGAAGTCTTCACCAGTGTTCCCTCATTATTCATGGGCTGACACTCCATAATCCTACGAAAGACCAATAAGTCCTCGCAAGCGTCGAACGCTCTACAACCCGCAGGCGTCACGTCTCAAAGGTCGTTGGATAGATGATCCCATGCAACCTTTTTTATTATTTACGCTGTTTTCTAGTATTTTTCTTATCTTTATCTCTCATTTGAAACTCAATTTCCTCCGAATAACACCGCACAATATTATACATATGATTTTATTTACAACATTTTAATTAAAAAAACATATAACTTTTACAACATCTCTTATTTTTTTTAACTACACTTAACGGGTGCTTATGTGTCACAGCGCGACCCAATATAAACAGAGTTCTTCAGCAGCGCCGGATTTGTATTCAACCAATTGGCTAATTTGGAAGGTATTCCAGAAAAATGCTAACGAAGTTTTTGCCTAAGGCATTTGAACAAAAAAAATAAATTGTCAGTCCAACTGCGTATCTGCATATCGCCACTAACAAAGTCTGTTCACCTTCGACGCCACGATCCTTCACACATTACCGTCTTTCACATACCCCTTCGTCTAGCTCACCATGCACCTCTCATCTACTGAGTCCCCAGACGCTCTGCGCCGCTCTTGTTTTAATTCTTGCCTCGTGGTCTTAACATTAGTTTTGCGTAACTCTCGATCTAATTACAATTATATACTTTCTCACCCCCGTCCTCTCAAACGTACCAACGCGAATTACCGTGAATGATTAGCCGCTAGCTTTGTAAAACACCGCTTGAAAAAAAACAGGAGATATTCATTATACTTTGAGAATTGTAAACTTCTGGGGTCTAGGAACATAGTTTTAAAATATACGAAGAACTCAAAACACACATCGGCTATCATGGATAGAATAATATCAATCAAAACTGGTCATTCATCCTTACTAGATACCTATATGTATATATATATAGTATAATAGTATATACCCTAAATAATACACGCTGTGCTGCGGCGCTGCGTGCGTCTGACGTGTGTGTGCCGCGCGTGTGTGTGTGCGCGCGCGCCAATGTTGGAACGGGGGTTAAACCTTTACAGGCGCATTCGGTTGGAATGCCCTATAAGTGAGAACGATAATAGAAAGGATTTCATGTGTCGACTCACCTATATTGAAGTGTGAAATGCTAAGAAAAAGACGGCCAGTCCAGATAGACAGCGCAGGCGCACAGACACATCCGCTACAGACGACCATCAAACATGCACGACAGCCCACACACGAAACAAACACTGACATGACACATGCCGAGCGCCGGTAGGTTGGCCATCGTCCTCCAGAAATAAGTTTATTTTTAGCAGCGGTATGAAACAATCTATATAGGTAAAATTTATACTTATAGCACTTCACTCCAATCAGGGCCGGTACTTCAGAAATAATAAAAATAATATAACCATAGAAAGATAAAAAAAAATAATTTTAATAACCGCCGTTAAATTAATTAGCTCATTTTAATCCAAGCAGAGACCATTGTTACCACATAATAGAAACCGCCGGATATAATTTAATTTTCCCATGCGTCAACGTCATAGTGTAATGCATGTTTTATTTCTGATGTTTTTACAAGATGCTAATTTTAGGAAGTTTTATAACAAACATACGTCAAACTGATACGCTGTGGTGTACCTGCGAAAGTCGTGAACCTATTTCACTGCTGACAGCAAAATGTCCCTAGCATCACACAACGCGACCCATAACCATAAATGGGTGCTTAACCATATATTCCTTCCCATGCTGACAAACTAAATGCATACGAAATCTGCACAAACAAAGAATCAAAAGTCTACGTTTACATGCTAATTTAGAGTTTTGTAACACATACGCTTGGTATTTAACCTGTTTACTAGCTTGACAGACAGACTGTCCCTACAATCACACACGCACGACAATAATAGCTCAGCTGGACGTTTACAGCGCTCATTCTCCAAACATACCCCTGGTATCGGTGAGTTTGTGAGCACAAACTCCGTGACGCGGAGATTTTGTCAATTCACCCAGTAAGTCTGTAGCAAATATACAGAATCATGAATACACAAAGGAATTACGTTAAACCTGTTTGCAGATCTCGTATGAAATACGTTAACATATTCGCATCATTAAATGGGCTACGTAATATTACTTACAAAGAATTTCACAAGTTGCTTCATTCAATACTTCTAGAATTTTCAACTTGACAGACTAATTAATTGCATAAACTCGGTTCACAATGTAAATCGTAGATAATCTGTTTCTACACGTGCAAATATATCATCTTCAACCAACCGAGCAATCGAGAAGACAAACAAAAAAGTTTAAGAGCAATCCCACGGAAAAACAGAATAACGTGGAACTAGTGTCGTCAACAACACTAATGTTAGGAATATTCCTAATCCGTTGATAAGATTTCGTCCGCAAAGTCGTTTTCATTAATATCTCATTTGCGTTTTAACAAGTAAATAAAGAATAACTCATACTTCGCCCTCGTCGATTTAACAGAACCCAAATAGGGGGGGGGGTCTCCGGTAAAATTGCGATTAGTCCTGTTAAATTGCTGACTTGGTACTCTAGGAACATTCTATTGTGAGTTTTCTTTTCCTATAAAGCCAACTATTAGCACTATACATACATATATACAAAAGCGTACTTACAATAAAACATATTCTCAAACTATTGTGAATTAGATATATAAATAAGGTACATCTTACATGCCATTTAGTCAACATATTTGCCGGTAACTACAATGAATAACAGGAGACGTTTTATTGCCGACATCCTAATAGCGGGGCAAATCAACAATATAATTCATGTCTGCGAGCGGATCTGATACTCATAGTCGGGATCATTACTCCGTTGCTTTCCGATGTTCCGCTTAAGTCAGGGTCCGTTTATATCAAAAAGAATAAAGCCTGTACATATAAATATCTATGTATCGTGTAAGGAGCTAGAGTCCGGTGAATTCACGAGTGGAGGTTGATTTCATCCCGATTATAATCATCTTACTAGCTTTAAATTTACATGAGTAAAAAAAAAATAAACACCCCCCCGGGAAAAAATCAATCTACATTGAAACAGCCAGATTGCAATTCTCGCGTACCTGGTAATCTTACAATTAATGATAAACAACCAGTGATAGAACAGACAAACCTCTATATTTTACACATAAACCGCGTTCATATCCTAACAACTTGAAACACTCACAGCCATATCACTCGCTACGTTTTTCTCCGTCTGTGCAGTCTAATCATATTGAATAACTATAATTATATATCAATTCTGAGTCTACTTATATATACGTATCTCTTATATATTATAGTATTAGAAAATTTATATTAATGATAACTTATAATATTTACTTACCATTATCCTCACCATCCTAACAACCACTGATATTTTCCTGCATGGCTGTTTACATATCACACTAGTGACCTGATCAATAACTTTCTTAATCGACGGGCACTCCGTGGTACGACTGGATCAAGAAAATACTGCGGCCTCCTAAAATAATATCGTCGGCAGGCAATGAACGGATAGCTAATTCACCCCGGCTCTTAATAAATCAGGTACCTTTATCTGGTTGACCAGTGAGTTGATGCTGAATCTGATTTACAACATCTTCGATACCTACGCGGCTCTCCGTGTAAATGCGAATTATGCTTCGATTTTCCATTATGTTAATCATAGATCGAGGACACCGTTAACTCGGTCGCAAGTGACCTCCGGGCTAGCGCCGCAGACTCGGCAATAAGTTTGGATGCAAGAGTCCAAGCGACTATAAAAGAAAGAATCTGCTTCGAGCGTTGCGACATCGCAGTATCAGCACTAATCGACGTTTTAAACTGCGACAGCGTGGGGTCACGGTCCGCAGGCGCAAGCAGAAAGCACCTGTGCTTAGATTTGCAGTCACTAATGTAAACTTCATCCAAGATAAAGACTGCGCATGGACGGGGATAACGATCCTACTTAACCTTTTCCCCCCCGTCTCGGTTAGTCCTCTTAATCTCATATAGCGATCTCAATAAGTGCAAGGTACTGTAATCGAAACGGAAGCGGAAAATAGTTGATTTAATCATAGCCATACTATATATCAAACACATAATATAACGGAAAAATATCACGATTTTTCTCCATAATTTTGTTCGTTTGTGCACACAGCGCGGTGCCGTGCGGTGTGTACTTTGTCGTGTTGCAGAGACATTTGAACAGCATATTACAGTTGCTATAATTTGTTATAGTAATAAATGGCGAAAGAAGAGTAAGAAACATTTAAGAACTTTGTAGTAAAAGACATTCGTATTAGTTTAGCCATAATTTTACTATGCGAAGTCTACGCTTCCATTGTGCATTGTGCGTGGTAATTTTGGGTTATGGCATCTGATATGTTTTAGCATAGTCATAACTTGTGGTGTGTAAAATATTCTGCTGTAAACGTCCGCTTCTCTCTGGCAGGGCTTGGAAACATAAGCCCGCGTTTCAACACGGCTAGCAAGAAATTCGGTATGTCGCAAATACCGTATTTAATAAATACGAAGGTCTCGTGGTGAACGAGCCTATATGCGGGCAAACTAAAATGTTGCACCACACAATACCAAAGTAGGAAAATATAACGCTGTATCAAGAGCAACAAGCAGTTCTCGCAGGTGCTCGATTGAAATTTTTATGATAATGCCAATTATTTTTGATTGTACTTGTAGGACTTGCAATGTTATGCTATCTATTCCATTTGTAGATTTCTCGTGTTTGTTATCTATGACAACATGCAAACTTGCCTACTACACGTTTGAAAGTAAATTTATACCAAAGGCGTAACTGTGTTGCAATTTTTGCCCCAATTTTTTGAACTACTTGCTTAGCTGAGATGTCTGCTCAAAACACACTTGTACATATTTATACCACAACAATACGACACGTTATTTAAAAATTGGTAGGCAAAATACACGTCCCGTGACCATAAGTTTTCATAGAGTTTTAATGGCGGCCCCATGCACAAAGCATGCTAATGAAAGCTAGTTTTTAATATGCCTAAAGCTTGCAACCAAAACCCAGCCTGCCTTATTTTATGTGAACATCCTGTCGTACATGGTCCCTCACTATAAATGCAACATGCTTTAACTAAGTCAGCAAATTTGAAACTTTGGGATC
>NW_014577074.1:1561402-1567417 GCF_000485595.1 Priapulus caudatus
AAAGTGCAGGGAGATAAAGGTATAAGATATTAATTTCCGTTATTATCCGACTTAAATCCACACGGAAGTTTTCGGCGCTCAAACCAACCGAAGAGCGTAAGGAATGTGGTGAGCACAATTAGTCAGGAATATGGACATATATCCCCAGGAATGCCCCACTGAGAGGATATTCCTATAACTTAGAAATAACTGAGGCTAATAAAAACCCTGTTTCTTGTCTATAATGTTTTCCCTTTTTATAGTATGAAACATTTTAAATTAAATAATGATTAATTAAATATGCATATATATTTAGGATGAAAGAAAGAAAGTTGCGCGCCACTGCGAGAAATAAATTGTTTCTGTTAATTCTTATGCCGAGTTAGCTGTCGAGTTTCAAACTCACAGCCGGCCGCCAAGCGTAACGTAACTGAGGAAAGCGTGCCCCGCTAACACCTATGTCTACCATGGCGCCACAGCCCAAGCTGGCAACCGACGCGTACTACAGTTGTTAATCGTAAGACGCTTCCAATATCCAAGTCCGGTATGACTATTTTTAACCCAGTGTTGTAAATAAAACGCAGCTATCGAAATTTTGACGTACTTACCTGTTTCCATCATTGCAAAAGTGCGGCAATATTACTCATGATGTGAGTAATGCAGTCGTTTACAGTCAAAGCAATTTTAAATCAATGCGAGCAATTCAGCAAGAACTAATGTAGGCCTCCACAACGCAGCCGAAGGCTTCAACACACGGGAATTAACTACATTCGTGAGCGGTTAGTGCGACGTCGAATCTGATAATAATCGCGCGCGTGATGGGCTAACTTACAATAACACGCAGTGTTAAATAAAACGCTTTAAAATTTCAACTTTAGCGTGAAGATTAATCCATCGTTGACAAAAAGTAACGACCTAATATTTACTGTCTATGGGGTGTAATCCCCCCAGCATAGCCGTACTTACCCAGTCAAAGCAGTTTTGAAATCTATGGCGAGCGAGATTTCAGAAGAAACATAGCTTACCGACAAAAAAATGGGGCGCATGTTCCCCTTATCCACCTAGTAATAAAGAATGTTATCATGACTATTGTTTATCAATGATTATACGCTTATATTATGAGGCCTCCTAGTCAATTAACACCTGCTACGTAATTGTTTGCGAAGTCTACTGGGAAATAGTCAATGTGTAATAAAAAATCAAATTGGAGTGTGATTTTCCAACTGCATGTAATCGTTGCAATATCTCATTCTGAACCAAGTCAGCTTGCATTATGAGCCTGTGCCCAAGCGAGAATCACATGCATGCAATGTTAGACCTGAGAATAATTTGTTCAATGGACAGAAACAAATAATTAACTATGATCTCGTTATTGAAGAAACACCCGAGGAGACATATTTGGATATTTCGGTAAACTTATCTTAAAGTGGCAGGAGATAAACGATATGAACGAGCTAGAGGACAGTTTACCCCAAAACGAAAACCGAAAACCGAAAACCCCGACTCGAACCCTGAGAACCCGTGAAATTGAGTGTGTAGGCGAAAAGCGTGCTACCAACTCTGCTGGCATCAGCGCCAGTAGCGCAAGAACTGTTTAAAAGTTTGATTAAAATCAAACAACGTACTACACTTGGTAAGGTCGCGTCGTCGCGAGGAATCGCGTAAATAGGGCCGTACGATCATCGGTAACAGAATCGAGACGCCAGTCGCTTAAATAAAACGCTCAAATTCAACTTATCGAGTGTCTTCAACCGTGAAAAGAGCTGCGCCAATATCCCTAAATCTAGAGTGGTAATCGCACTCGTTTACAAGTCAAAGCAAATTTCAAATCATGCGAGGCAGATTCAGAGAACAAAGCTAAACAAAATGGTAACTGTTCCCCTTTATATGTAGTAGATATTATTTATATTATATATATATCATATATATATATATAGTATATATAATAATGAGTAATGCTCGCATTTTAAACATACGTGATTTTACCATTATATCTTCTCTAATCGTTCACTTACGTTAGTTCTAGGCTTTGCATTATTCTTTGTCTCTTGTATATGTGTAAATTGTATGTTTCTTCAATGTATTTCGGATTTCTAACTAAATTTCCTAACTGTTTTTAACTTCCGTGTTTGCTGGCCGTAGAAAATGGTTTATCCACATGTAGCCTACTTCTTTGTTTATGCATATGAAATTATATACGAAATTATATATTATTATTTAATTATATATATTTATGCTATCCTTATTGCTCCATCAACACCACTATATTTTCCTGCATGGCTGTTACATTATAGTGACCGATCAAATCAATTCTTATCGGTGGCACTCGTGTACGATGGATCAAGAAAATTACTGGCCCTTCATAAAATAATATCGTCGGCGAGCAATGGACGGATAGCTAATTTCACCCGGCTCTTATAAATAGTACCTTTATCTGGTTTGACCAGTGAGTGGAGTGAATCTGATTTACAACATCTTTCGATACCTACGCGTGTACTGAGTATGCTTTGCGATTTTCCTTATTTAATTCATAGATCGTGACACTCGTACTGGTCGCAGTGACCTCGGCTGCGCCGGCAGACGGCAATAAGTTTGATGCAAGAGTGAAGCGGACTATAAAAGAAAGAATCTTGCTTCGTGCTTGCGACATCGCAGTTCACCTAATCGACGTTTTAAACTGCGACAGCTGTGGTGGTCACGGCCGCAGGCGCAAGCGACAAGCACCTGTCTTGATTTGCAGTCAACTATGTAAATTCATCATAGATAAAGACTGCGCATGGGGGGATACGGATCCTACTTAACCTTTTCCCTCCCCGTCTTCGGTTAGTCCTCTTAATCTCATATAGCGACTTCAAAATTAAGTGCAAGGTACTGTATCGAAAACGGAGCGGAACAAAGTTGATTTAATCATAGATACGTATATACAAACACATAATATAGGAAAATATAGATTTTTCTCCATAATTTTGTTGTTTGTGCACAGCGGCGTGCGTGCGGTGTACTTGTGTGTTGCAGAGGAGCATTTGAACGGCATATACAGGTTGTATAATTGTCAGTAATAATAGGCGAAAGAGAGTAGAGAAACATTAAGACTTTTGTAGTAAAAACATTTCGTATTTATTTACCATAATTTTATTATTGAAACGTTCCATGTGCATTGTGCGTGGTATTTGGGGTTATGGCATCTATATGTTTTTAGCATATCATAACTTGGTGGTGTGTAAAATATTCTGTGTAACGGTCGCTTTCTCTCTGGGCATGGGGGCTGGAAACATAAGCCGCGTTCACACGTAGCAAGAAATTCGGTATTTCGCAAATACCGTATTTAATAAATACGAGGTCTCGTGTGAACGAGGCTATAGCGGGCAAACTTAAATGTGTACACACGAATACCAAAGTATGGAAAATTAACCCTGTTATCAAGAGCACAGGCAGTTCGCGTGCTCGATTGAATTTTATGATAATGCATTATTTTTGAGTTGTACTTTTAGGACTTGCATGTTAGGCTATTTATTCCATTTGTAGATTTCTTCGTGTTTTGTATCTATGACAACATGAAACTTTGCTACTCACGTTGAAGTAAATTTATACAAAGGCGTAACTGTGTTTGCATTTTTGCCATTTTGTTGATACTCTTGCTTAGCTGAATGTCTGCTCAAACACACTTGTACATATTTATACACAAATACGTACACGTTATTAAAAATGGTGGCAAAATACACGTCCCCGTGACATAATGTGTTTCATAGAGTTTATGCGGCCCATGCACAAACATGCTAACCTTGATCATTCACTAGTGAAAGCTAGTGAAAGCTAGTATCCGACCTTGTCTAATGTACGTGCTAGCAACGCTAGCAAGGGCTTATGTTACCTATAATCCCTATATAGCAATTTTGATTGAAGACCCACCTAAATAAACATAAACACTATAACACTATAAGCTGTATATATTTAATGAGGGTTTAAAACTGCATTCCTCCAACAAAGGGTGGTCATATATGCTCACATACAATACCGCCGATTCTCTATTGCCACATAAAAATGCCCCAAAAATGCCACATTTAGCACAAAGAAGCCCCATGAATTAATAAATATAGTACGCAAAATGTAAACAAACCACAACGGACAACTGATTTAAAATCTACATGCGCATGTGCAGACAGCAGAGAAACGCAGGCGACAGATATCCACATCCAAGTGTGGCCTTGAGCCACCGGGGGCCTAGGGCCCCGCTGGCACAAGAATACACTGTGCAAGTGATGCAGCCTACTTTTCTTTGCTGGAGGCGGTATAGCTTACAACCAAGGCTTACCACTACTACGCTACTACCTAGCTATATTATGAAGTTGTCCTCAGACGGCACTGCACGCCTAAGACGGTGCGCGCGCATGCGCAATATCTCCCGAGAGCAATCGTATTTTGCAAAGATAATGAATTTAAAATGAAGAGGAGTTATCCTAGCATAGATTTATATGATAACATTCGATCTATAGACATCATTTAAGAAATAGGAAGAAGACCTTGCATGTAAGGTCCCGGCTGCGTATACCAGCCAGTACACAATCTGGTTACGTTAGTGTGTAATAGCGCATGCGCAATATCTTACCAGTGGAGTTAGATTTTGTGATGAATATGCATTTAAAATGGTTAGGGGGTATCTCAGCATAAATTTCCCTAATAAACTTTTATCAGTTGGCCTCTGTTTATAATTTGGAGAGCGCCCTAGCATGTAGGGTACAAAACACCTACATTATACCCTCGCGTCCTTC
The DNA here is from genome assembly GCF_000485595.1 of Priapulus caudatus. Classification (NCBI taxonomy): domain Eukaryota; kingdom Metazoa; phylum Priapulida; class Priapulimorpha; order Priapulimorphida; family Priapulidae; genus Priapulus; species Priapulus caudatus. Next base: position 1,566,151 of record NW_014577074.1, read on the forward strand.
CCCTTGCCTCCCCTGTCCCTCGCCCAGCCTCCTTCTTCTTCTACCGCCCCAGCTATCTTTTCTGCCGCATTTCCTCAGTCTCCCATCCCCTCTCCCCCGCAGCAAGCTATATTATGAAGTTGTCCTCAGACGGCACATATATTATGAAGTTGTCCTCAGACGGCACTGCACGCCTAAGACGGTGCGCGCGCATGCGCAATATCTCCCGAGAGCAATCGTATTTTGCAAAGATTATGCATTTAAAATGAAGAGGAGTTATCCTATAGCATAGATTTATATGATAACATACCATCAGTAAACATCATTTAAGAAATAGGAGGAAGACCTTATATGAAAGGTCCCGGCTGCGTATACAAGCCAGTACACAATCTGGCTACGTTAGCGTGTAATAGCGCATGCGCAATATCTTACCAGTGGAGTTATATTTAGTGATGAATATGCATTTAAAATGGTTAGGGGGTATCTCAGCATAAATTTTCCTAATAAACTTTTATCAGTAGATCTCTGTTTATAATTTGGAGAGCGCCCTAGCATTTAGGGTACAAAACACCTACTTTATGCCCTCGCGTCCTTCCCCTTGCCTCCCCTGTCCCTCGCTTAGCCTCCTTCTTCTTCTATCGCTCCCAGCTATCTTCCCTGCCGCATTTCCGCAGTCTCCCATTCTTTCTCCCCCTCAGCAACCTATATTATGAAGTTTGCCTCAGATGGCACTGCACGCCTAACACGGTGCGCGAGCATGCGCAATATCTCCCGAGAGAAATCGTATTTTGTAAAGATTATGCATTTAAAATGAAGAGGAGTTATCCTATAGCATAGATTTATATGATAACATTCCATCAGTAAACATCATTTAAGAAATAGGAGGAATACCTTGCATGTAAGGTCCCGGCTGCGTATACCAGCCAGTACACAATCTGGTTACGTTAGTGTGTAATAGCGCGTGCGCAATATCTTACCAGTGGAGTTATATTTTGTGATGAATATGCATTTAAAATGGTTAGGGGGTATCTCAGCATAAATTTCCCTAATTAACTTTTATCAGTAGACCTCTGTTTATAATTTGGAGAGCGCCCTAGCATGTAGGGTACAAAACACCTACTTTATACCCTCGCGTCCTTCCCCTTGCCTCCCCTGTCCCTCGCCCAGCCTCCTTCTTCTTCTACCGCCCCCAGCTATCTTTTCTGCCGCATTTCCTTAGTCTCCCATCCCCTCTCCCCCGCAGTAAGCTATATTATGAAGTTGTCCTCAGACGGCACTGCACGCCTAA
>NW_014577074.1:1568453-1569860 GCF_000485595.1 Priapulus caudatus
ATAGATTTATATGATAACATTCCATCAGTAGAGATCATTTAAGAAATCGGAGGAAAACCTTGCATGTAAGGTCCCGGCTGCATATACCAGCCAGTACACAATCTGGTTATACGTTAGTGTGTAATAGCGCATGCGCAATATCTTACCAGTGGAGTTATATTTTGTGATGAATATGCATTTAAAATGGTTAGGGGGTATCTCAGCATAAATTTCCCTAATTAACTTTTATCAGTAGACCTCTGTTTATAATTTAGAGAGCGCCCTAGCATGTAGGGTACAAAACACCTACTTTATACCCTCGCGTCCTTCCCCTTGCCTCCCCTGTCCCTCGCCCAGCCTCCTTCTTCTTCTACCGCCCCCCAGCTATCTTTCCTGCCGCATTTCCTCAGTCTCCCATTCTTTCACCCCCTCAGCAAGCTATATTATGAAGTTTGCCTCAGACGTCACTGCACGCCTAAAATGGTGCGCGCATGCGCAATATCTCCCGAGAGCAATCGTATTTTGCAAAGATAATGCATTTAAAATGAAGAGGAGTTATCCTAGCATAGATTTATATGATAACATTCCATCAGTTGACATCATTTAAGAAATGGGAGAAAGACCTTGCATGCAAGGTCCCCACTGCGTATACCAGCCAATACACAATCTGGCTAAGTTAGTGTGTTAGGGCATGCGCAATATCTCACCAGAAGAGTTACATTTTGTGATGAGCATGCATTTAAAATGGTTAGGGGTATCTCAGCATAGATTTCCATAAAAACACATTTATCAGTAGACCTATGTTTATAATTAGGAGAGCGCCCTAGCATGTAGGGTACAAAACACCTACATTATGCCCTCGCGTCTTTCCCATTGCCTCCCCTTTCCATCGCTCAGCCTCCTTCTTCTTCTACCGCCCCCAGCTATCTTCTCTGCCGCCTTTCCTCAGTCTCCCATCCCCTCTCCCCCGCAGCAAGCTATATTATGAAGTTTTCCTCAGACGGCACTGCACGCCTAAGACGCGCATGCGCAATATCTCCCGAGAGCAATAGTATTTTGCAAAAATAATGCATTTAAAATGAAGAGGAGTTATCCTAGCATAGATTTATATGATAACATTCCATCAGTTGACATCATTTAAGAAATGGGAGAAAGACCTTGCATGCAAGGTTTCCGCTGCGTATACCAGCCAGTACACAATCTGGCTTCGTTAGTGTGTTAGCGCACTCTGGAACACACTCATGTGGTTTTTCTCACATGGAATAAGGAGGAGAACGTAATCTGCAGCAGATCATCAATGCCCACGTGACCATTAGCTGCGAGCGAAGGCTAATGTTCGCCAGGCAAGTTGCATCGGCGCTCGAGTACATACACGGCGAGCACATTGCACATCTCGACATCAAGCCGGCTAACATCGTCGTGTCGTCA
>NW_014577075.1:0-13469 GCF_000485595.1 Priapulus caudatus
CCCAGTCTTCGAACACCCGAACCGTTTTGAGAGCCCCCCCAAAGTGTGCAAATAATATCAACGTCCAATCTGGTGACGCTCAATCCCTGTCAGCCACAAAACTCAATTTTGTCAGCTCATGCATGTATTTTTTTTTTTTCGATTTGTGCCACATACATAACCGTTGGCGACCACGAGCCATGGTACCGGAAGGGCACCATTTGGTCAGCCAACATGGGCTGGAGAAATTGTCAGCTAAGTTAAAGAATCAAAGAAATTCTGTGCGCGAGAACAAGGTGACATTCTATGACTAACACGTGAGACCACCCGAACGCGCAATCCGATTAAGCTATCGAGTTAAGCGTTACACATCGAGGTAGCTAAAAGGCGATTATGTAGCGTCTAACAACAACACCCGATAGGATTATTACCGATGTTAATCGAGTGCATTACGGACGGAGCGATGCTGCGTGCGTGTGTCGCGTGCGGTGCCGTGTCGTTCGTGCGTGCGTGTTGGCGGTGCGTGTGCACGTATCGCTGCAGTGCGTCGTAGGCGGGCACGAATGCTGCTGCAGGCGAGTACACTGGTGCGTGCCATTGAGTGTTCACGTCACATACCGTGGCGAGTGTCATCTGGAGTGCAAGTCTCACGTCAACTAGCTCGAGCGATTGGCAGCATCTGCGGGAGAGAGTCGTAGCGCTTGTGCGACGGTAACAACATGAAGTGCGTCGCCATCGGCGTCGCGTGCGTGCATTCGCAGTGCACACGTACAAGCACAGTGTGCTCGCGTGCGACAGCGATTCCAATAAGCTGTGTGCATGTGCCCTCCATGCTATCTGATTAGGCAGTATACTCTGGTAGTCGTTACGTGTCGCGCTATTAGCCTGGAAGTGTGCGTGCGTGGGCTGCAGTGTGCCACAAGTACACTATCATTGTGCGGCTTGCCAGTCGCGTGCGGAGGCGTTGTGGTAAATCGTACAAATAGGAGAAATTCTGAATGGATTAATGCACACTATTATTTTCAGTGCTTCATGGCTTGCGTCAGCGTTGCACTCACAGCTGTGTGGCATCTCGCGTTACGTGGTGCGTTAATTATGGTCAAGAGTGCAGGTAATACAACAAATAGAAAAAGGCTCTACCGTGCAAAGTGTTGCACGTTATAATAAAGTCTGGTCTTCACAGAACACAGAGTAGGAAATTTAAGATTATTAACAATTAACGCGGCGCTTACTGTTAAGGATCGGCCATCTTCAAGCTCAGCGAGTAGACTCCCCTAGAGTCAATGGTAGAGAATACAGAGCCATCTTTATTCCTCTGTCCTTACCCACGAGAGCCGGTTCATTGCGTCGTCTAGGTCATGGGGTGTGTCACCGATGGGGGGCGGTGGGCCCGGGGGTGACTGTCTTATCCAGATAGCCGACTTACAGGATTCACAAAGCACAGTTCGGAGCGAAATGCGTCGTCGCAAATAGTCGCACAGTACATTGGCGGCATGGCGTGATAAAGCTAGTGCGAGCGCACTGAAACATGCGAGTAGTCTAAGCGCAAACGAACGCAGTGAGGTTCACTGTCCATAACAACAGTCGGTCTGGAATAACTAGGCGTGCGGGTAGCGAGAGTGTCTTGGACAACTGGTACCGACACGGCATCGTGGTGGAACCTTTCATTATTGTTTTTTATCGCATTTTAGCCAATGATTTCTATAAGATTAAAGTCTTACTGTGGATGTATCAATAAGGTTATAAGCAAGGCTGAGCGAACAGAAGAACGCGCGTGCGAACGGCATGCGTTGCCAAGCTTTGTAAAAACATAATATTTATAGTATAGTGCGATCCAGGCATAACATCCGTCATGATAACATATTTTTATATCGAGCGCGGACACAGGACGGTACGGATTTGTTCCGTAGAGTGGTGCATACAGGCCACTAAGAGAGTAATAACCAGAATACATACAAACACAAGCCACAATGAGATCCGTTTGCACCGCGTGTGCTCGCGGCGGTTGGTGAGTCGTGTGTGCATGTGCCACGTCTAGAGCGTGCGTCTCGCGCTGCGTGCGGTGTGTACCTAACACTGCGTGATGGCGTCTGCGTGCTAAGCGTGCGCTACAGTACACCTGCGTGCATAGTGTCGACAGTGCGGCAGTGTGCACGTACAGTGCGTGCGTGCATGTGCACGGTACACGTGCGTGCCGCGCGGTGTGCCTAGGTCACACCGTGCGTGCATCGCTGCGTAGGCCGATCCCGCGTGTGTGCCCACAGTGCCGTCAGTGCACGCGGCACCGCTTTGCGTGCGTGCGTGGTGAGTGTGCTGCGGTGGCATGTGCACGGTAGACGATGCGTGCGTGCGTCCGTGCTGCTACCTAACACGTGCGTGCATGCGTGGTGTTGCAGCTACACGTGCGTGCATCGTGTGAGGCGTGCGTGTGCAACGTACAGTGGGCGTGCGTGCATGTGTCACCGTCGTGCGCGCGTGTGCAGGTACAGACGTGCGTGCATGCGTCGCGTCGCGTGCGTCCGCCCTGTTGTTGTGCACGTACACGTGCGTGCGTTCGCGGTGTGTGCCGTGCTGCATGTGCACGTAGACGTGGGCGGTGGCGTGGCGTGCGTGTGCATACACGTGCGTGCAGTGCGTGCGTGCTGCAGTGTGTACCTACAACGTGCGTGCATGCCGTGCTGTGCACGTGAACACTGCGTGCATTGCCGTGCGTGCGTCCGTCGTGTGTGCACCGGTAACACGGCGTGCGTGTCGTGTGTCGTGCTGTGTCCGCGTGTGATGCGCAGCGTGGTGCAGCGTACACCGTTGTGGTGTTCCGTGCGTAACTTGTGCACGCGTACACGTCTGGTGCATGTGTTGGCGTGTCGTGCGTAGCGTGGCGTGGCATCCATGTGACCACGTAGAGGCGGCATGAGCTAGTGTGCGTCGCGGTGCAATACACGGTGCGTGCGTGCGTGCGTGCCGTAAACGTAGATCGTACTAAGGTTCCGCCATCGTGGAGTTATGGTACTACGCATAACTCGAGTTAAGCGTCTATACGGGCCTTAACTCGAGTTAAGGTAACGCGAAGTTGCCGTATAACACTCGATCGACCTGCGAGGTTAAGCTAAGCTCGAGGTTACACGCTAACGCTCCGACGTTACCTTAACTCGAGTAAGGCCCCGTGTAACGCTTACACTCGAGTTAACGCGTTCGTCCCGTGTAACGAGGCTAATGTGTTTACGTGTTTAATTTCTCAATTTTGTACTCCATCTAGCTGTGACTTGACACAGTGTCTATAATGTTCGTCAATGTTAGTAGGTTAGTTTAAACTTAACTGTAAAATGTATGAAATGAAATTTCATGCAACTTTTAATTACTATTATTATATGTCATTGATCCCCAGCATCATTTACCACATTGCCAATATTTTATTCTCTTCATATAATGAGTGAAACAATGCGAATGGCCATGTCTGCTGTCACTGCAATACGTACAAAATGTACGTGATTAGGCCTTTTGCTTTACAGCACTGAGCATCACGTGAGCAGAGCGCATGCAGCACATGTTTAAATTAACTAATATCCGGACAATCAAAACTCTTGAGGGACAACCATATGCTACTCTCTTGGTTGTCCTCCGGACAACCCAAAAAAAACCTTAAAATTGAGCACTGCGCCGTCTTCGATATAGTTCCAATTATATTCTTTGTCTCTGTCAAAATATATTTGTTGTCTATATATTGTCTGTTCAATATATATTCTTTGTTTCTGCCATTCCATATTGGAATTCTCTTCCTTTCTCATTAGTTAATTGCAAATTTGAAGCTTTTTCTACTGCAATATGCAGTGTTGATTTGTCTATTTTTCAACTTTATCTCTTTCTGTCTTTGATATAGTCCGCCCTTGACGTTGAAGACTAATTATTATGTTATGCGGTTATGAGTTTATTGTACATGGTGACTGGCGCTCGCGTCGCTGGGTAAAGAGCATATAGAAATAATTAATAATGGTTAGGATACCTAGGATATGTCTCTATATATTTCTATGATAAAAAGTAATCAAAATTAAATTATAAATTTATGCGGTAAAATTAGGCGTAACAAGGGTTATGATTGGCTAAAAGGGGTACAATTTTACCGCGGCAAAAATCAGCAGCCGAAGCGTCGGCGCTGGGCGTCCGGTAACCGGACGCGTAATGACTGCAGAAAAATAATTGTTTCCGAATACGCTGGCCAACCGTAAGCGACAGCAGACAGCATTTTGTCGTGTAATTTTGTCTGTTTATTTTGTTTGGTGTGTTTAGGGAAGCTTAATAATTAGAAAGCACAATGCCAAAGAAAGATACAGCGACATCAGTGGAGCTTGGGATTCTGTCTAAAAGAGCAGAAATGTTTAGATCAAAACTGATTGAAGATTTCCACTTGCTGGATAGTTTAGATGATCACGGTAAAATGGAAGGGCCAAAACATTACTCACGAGATATTACAGGTGTGTACATTTTGTCTTTACAGTTTACATACTGTAAATTAACCAGAGCTTTAGAATCTATGCGCGTGTACACTAGGCCTAATACAGCTTAATTACATGATAAGGATCGTACCAGTGTAATGAAACAACTTCAGTTTGTTAGAACCTGGCCACCTTGCCATATTGCATTTGTCATCCTCCACTCCAGACTAGTGACAGTGTGTTAGAAACATATGTTACATGATGTTATGTGGAATCCTAAATATATAAATATTATGTATATTCACAAAGTTGCTTAAATTTATTATAATCCACAGAAGATAAATTGGCAAGAAAAATAATGAAGGATTCACCACATGGCCTTGTCAAGTTTCAAGTGTACTCCAGTCGCGATAAAGACAGCGTGACACACAATGACCGACGCAAGAACAGGGTGAAGAATAAAAATGCTCGATTTCCACCCATTGACTTATGGGCTCACTGGGTGCTTAACAGTAAGGTTAATTGTTAATAAACTTAAATTTTCACGGTGAAGACTTTTTAAATAATTAACGTAAGACTTTTTAATTAATTACCATATTAACAGTAAGAGAATAATTAGGCCATAATTCATCAGAATTTCTATATTCCATTTCTGAACATAAATATATGGCTATAGTATAAGCTATACAGTATACTGCTAATCAAATAGCTGGAATGAATCGTATTATTAGCTCATCTGACATAGTCAGATGCAGCTTGTAGAATCGCACGATCGTCCGTCGTCCTCTTGCCGGCCGAGCGTTTGTGGTCTCTTTTTTGCGAATCGATTGGGCACATAATCTTAAACCGCGTCTGATCGTACGTTCACGATAGTTTGGTGCAGCATTTGGGGGGATCTGTTCAAATCGAGTTGGGGCTTGTCGTATTAGCTTGGGGTCAATTAGGCTATAGGTTCAAAAGGTGCCAAAGAAGGGGAAACATTCACTCTTAAACTAAGGTATAGGAGGAAATTGCAGAGAATTGGGCACAAATCTAAACTGCTCCGACTAGGCTTCGGATAAGTCGCTGTATAGCATCATGGTAGGTAAAAGCCATCACTGCCGAAATTGGAGTCACAGTCAAGAGGTCAATGGGCACAGGGCAATTTTAGAGCATTTTCTGAGACACATGGTCGGACGGAGGCGATTGAAAAAATTTTTTGTTTTCAGCGTCGACCTAGCATTTTATGCATTATGGAAGGACCAATGAAATCTACTTTCTGCTGACATGCGAAGAGTAATTGTCAGATAACCTTTTGACCCTCAAGAGGTTTAAACACTGGATTTGTGAATGGTCTGTTAGAAAGAATTTCGACCTGGTTTTCAGTAGCGATCTTATACATGCTGGATTAGAGGCTACAATTCACATGTTGAAATGTTCAAAAGTCTAAATTTGGTTAAAGAAGGTTTATGCTCCCTTAAATCGTATAATTTATATGGCATTCTGTACTGTCAGTATGTTTCCATGTAACGTATCCACTGCCAGTGGCATACTGCCAGAATTGCATGTTGTAGGTAACTGTGGAGTTTTTGCTTAATTGTTAAGTGGCAGTCTCTCTATGCGCAGCCTGTAGCTTGCGCTAGGTAATGGATGAGTGCCTACCTATACTGTCTTGCAATATTGTTGCTAGCTGACGTTATGATGGGAGCTTCATCTTAAATCTGAGACACTAACGACATGCGCATCTCGTGCACTTTCTCCCAACGATTCCCCCAACGAACCATTCTTTTGAGAAGTTCCTGGATACCATCCCTGTGCATTCCACTGTTTCGCGTGTATGTGAACCTACATTTGGGACTAATCAGGGTTTACTAGAATCCCACCACTCCACCACAGAGTCACCGCAGTAGACGTTAGATGAGCGCTGTCGCTCTGCGGCACTTGTCTAGTTTTGCAGGATGACCTGCACCTGGGTGGATTATTATAGTGAGAAGGGTGTGTGCACTCCCCAGTCCCACTCTCTCGTCCAATACAGTGTACTAGTATTAGCATTACACTTATTATGACCAATTAGTATTACAGTATTAGTGTACTAATTGACTAATAGCGTATATTTTCAACAGGAAAATACCTCTGCGAGATATATTCTGCATAATTTGTTTTTGCATTTCAATTCATATAGCTATAATCTAGACTATTATATATAGCTATTGCAGTTAGTTGCATACGGATGAATAAGTATATTGCCTAATATACGTGGTGATTGTTATGCCATTACGATAAATAATTCACTTCTCTAAAAGGCTTTAGCCGTTGGCAATTTGATTCCAGAATTTATTGTGTCAATATATCTATCCCAAAAATTGCAGTGTTGCAGAGTTCTATCAATAAAACTTTTAGTGCCCATGCATGACTTAATTCAATTCCGTGAAGTTAAATTTAATATCTCTTATAATAGGAATACTCATATCGACAGGACCACTAGAGCGCAAGTGCTGTTAGTGTTAGGATGATACTCATTAGTCATATGGCTAAAATATAATACATTACCAATGAATTCTCACATGTGCATTTATTTATCTAACAGGTACATGGTTTAAGAATTCGATGCTGATAATCATTCTTAGTAATTCCATTGCTCTTGGGATTCAAGCAGGTATGAGCATATAAGATTTAAATCTTGCTAACACCAGTCTAGAAAAGAACACAAAATTTGAATCAGTAATGAGTATAATTTATCATAAATTATTTATCATAAATATTTATCATAAATTATTTATTATAAATTATAAATTATTTATCATAAATTAAAATTACTTATATTTATTTATCATCGTGAAATTCGATGAACTTATTCGAAGATTGAATAGCTTTTTTAATAACAAATAATTTGTGCTAATTTTTTTTATCTAGTCAATCATTTTATCCACAGAGGTCTCTACGAGTGACAATCCTGTTGTGGCCCCGCTGCAGCTTGCTCTCGACATCTTCGACTACTGCTCACTGATCATTTTCATCCTTGAGATTAAGTTGAAATGGCTAGACAACTTTTGGGGATTCTGGGGAAACGGCTGGAACATCTTTGACTTCTGCGTCACTTACTTTGTGAGCAGATTTGGTGCTTGTTAAAAAGCCAGTTTGTAAACAGCACCAGTGACACTGGTCCTTCCAATATGGTGGGCACAGTGCAAGTGTGCAGCAGCTGTAAGAATGTCAGAGGTCACCTTTATTTATGCATAACTTATTTCTGAATGGATGATAATATTATAATCAATTATACTCATATATGAGTGTCAATGAACGTATATACCAAAACTGTACTTTGTAGCTATGTGTTTGTACCACAGAGATATAGTTCACTGTATAACTGCCACCCAAGAGAAATAGCAAAATTAAGTGCCCTTTCTATGCAGGTGTCCTTTCTATAGAAGTGACCACTGCAAGCAATGGCTCTTATATGTATCAGACTTGATGCATCATGAATCCATGCATGCACATGTTCGTTACTGGCTCGTTTGATTACATCGAAGACTGTTAATTGGTAGTATGCATTATGCGTATGCATTATGTGTCTATCACCTTTCGTTTTGCCACAGTCATTTGTACCAGAGATCATGAGCTACTCTTCAGGAACGTTTGGCCAGCCTGGCAGCTCGGGTCTAGCTGTGGTGGCCAACAACATGCGTGTGTTCCGAATCTTGCGCTCTCTCAAGATGGTAACTCGCTTCAGGCAGATTCGACTCATTGCCCTCGCAATAACGAAGGCGTTTAAGGTACAGAATGTCGACTCAGTTGCCAGTAAATATTAGCCTGAGTTTTGTGTAATCTACCGCGTTAATTTTGCACTCAGGTTTAAGGCATTCTGACCAATATATGCTATATATGTTGAGTTTTGTAAGATATAGTATTATTAGGTATGTATGAAATGGGTAAATTGACCTGAGCACACTACCATAGGGGTATCCCTCGTGTTACACAGGAATATCAAAACCTTTGATCCAACCTGGAATCTAAACCCATAGGCGAGGCTCATATGGTTATATAGTGTTGAGATTATGAATCTAATGCACCTTTTTCCAAAGTGAATACCTTTGGGTGATCTCGTGGAACTAGAGACCCCTATATTGGAACACAGGGGTGTTGTGGTTTTGTGTCTCAAGAAATGTATGCTTGCAGGTTTGCGTGGATCTTGCATTTGTGAACTGTTGGTGTTGGACTGTAGGAGCTTGTGTTTAATCTTGCTGAGCTTTCTGAGAGTCATAGTTGTCCTTTAATGGTCAGGTCTCTGCTCAGGTGGTTTCCCTGTATAAATGTCATTCAAGGGAACCACCAAAATTGTCCTTTATAGACAGGTATTCATTCCATACAGGTGGCCACTATTATAAGTTTGGCTCGTAGGGTCTATGTCCCCCTGACCTCTGTTTGACCTGGCTTGTTTAGCTATTTCTGACTAACCCTAACCCTAACCGTATATATGTTATATATTATATATATATATATCTATGTTAGTCAGAAATAGCTAAACGAGCTAGGTCAAACAGAGGTCAGGGGGACATAGACCTTATCTGCATAAGTTTGACTGCATAGTGATCGTGATAGCCTGTAGCCGATACTTGTATGTGCTTCACTCTACAGGAGATGGTCTTTATCACATTACTACTCTTCACATTTGCCTATATCTTTGCCATCGCTGGCATCATCTTCTTCGATGACTTCACCAATTCAAAGAGAACTGACCTTATTTACAAGGATAGCTTCAGGTTTGATTACGCATGTACATGAGGGTGTAGGGGGTGAGTGCTTGTTAGAGTTATTCTAGGTTGTTGGCATATTGGTGGGTCGGGTGTAGCTTCAATAAGGTACTGTCCACGATTACAGCTATATAACTGAACAACTATTGCAGTATACTCTTCTAATGTGAATACCCATGTTTCCCACGTAATCTAACTAGAAGTGAATGCTTTAATTGCTGTATTCCTAAGGTTACATGTTACATTATCTCACCAATGTAGATTTATTTCAGCACCTTGCCCAAAGCCTTGGCCACCCTATTCCAACTATTTACACTGGATCATTGGTACGCTATACGCGCTGACATGGTCAAGGTGGTTAGTCCCTGGTTCACCGGGGCATATATCATCCTCTGGATCTGCATTGGATCATTCATCTTTCGTAACATCTTCGTCGGAATTATGGGTTAGTAAAATTTCCAGCCTTACTTGTTGGGGTTGAACTAAGGATTGGATTTAATTCAAAATTTAACCCAGGATTTAACTCGTGTTTTTTATGATAAATAAAATCCGACGATATTTTTCAAAGGCGCATGACAACACGTGGTGAAGCGATAGCATAGAGCTAAGGACCAGTGCTCCTGGTCTCCAGTGACAATTGTGTCAAACTCTTATTTGGATTTCTTTATTCTGCATACACAAGTTGTTGCTCCTCGTGGATTTTTTGCAGTGAACAACTTCCAGAGCATCAGAAATGAGCTGTTTGAGGAGGTGACCGAATTTGAGAACACACGACAGTTGCAGATCAAGACGGCCATGTTTAACGCAGAGCTCACCAAGCAGGGAGACAGTACGCCTGGGTATGAGCCATGCTCTGCTGATTAGTCCCTTGTCCTCTTATTGGTCTTGATATGAGGAAGCCCATCCAGAGATTCTGGTTCTGTCTTGCTTGGTGCATGCCATCAATCAGTGTTCTAGTCTTGGTGGGAGCCCACGCCATCATCATTTTTACGATTTAGGAAGATTGAATCACTTCACTTATCCGTGTTGCAACCTTGCTATAAAATCCTTCCGGCGCCTTCATACGCATAGCGTATAGCTACAGGCGCATAGGGCGGTGCCTATCTCCGTTTCAGTAACCCTGAGGCCCCGCAGCTGCTTTCACAGTAAATGCTACAGTAGGGGGTTAGTCCCCTGTAGCACTGCGAGTTAACTTGCCACACTCTATCTCTATTTGCTGAATGCTAAGCAGAGAAGCCGTGTGTACTATTTTTCAAGTCTTTGGTATGACCCGGCCGGGAGTTAAACCCCCGACCTTCCACATACGAGGCGATACCTTGCCTCATCCCACCAACCTTGCTATACTAATGCTAAATTACTAATGCCCATGCAATTTAGTAAACAAGTACAAATTATTGTGCGATCTTGAATTGGCCAAGGAGTTGTGGATATATCCAATCAAAGACTGAACACAAGACGGGGAAAACACTGACTAGCAACAGCAGGCGTACTCTATGGGAGTATTCCTGATACCCCCCCCCCCACACACACACACTCTCCCTCCATCCCTCCGTCCCTCCCTCCCTGCCCCCCCCCCTCTATCGGATGAGCACTGTCAGTCTGCAAAACTAGTTTACATGGTCTTAACTTTATCTGTTTCTGTGTGAACAAAAAAAATAATCAAGTGGTCAGCTATAGTCAATGACCAATTACTGCTATGTTTGTTCAGTGGGAGCTCATCTGCATCAAAAGTCAATTCTCAGTCCAATGAACAGGGAAAAGATACTGCAGAGCATGGAGCAAATGAAACGTGAGTTTGTAATCATGTTTGTAGTAAAACAGAAACTAACAGAAAGTTGTAAAACTGCAGCTAGCATTAATGTCTAAAATTAGCTGAATTTTATCACTTGGTGTAATATCTGATATCTTTCATATGTGTTCCTCTGTTACATATTTGCTCAAATCTGCGATAGAAACTACACGACATTCAGGGGTGAATAATTGCGATTAAACCTTGAGATCTCAGTAGCATCTTCTGTGTGCTTAGTCTGATTGGAACCACTATGAGCACGGTTGCTATTTTAGCGATACAGGCGGGAAGACCAGGGAGAGAGCATCAATTCCTGGAGCTGAGCCGAACATCGGGTTGGTACTAAAAATGGCTTCGTGCCGCTAAAGCGCAATGGCTTATGTCATTCCCAATTACTGGCGACCACTCCCCTAGTGGTATTATACACTGTACTCATAAAACCTGATCCTGCTAAATCCTATGTAGCAGTCAGAATTGAGTAAAACTAATTTCCTACAAAGTATAGATTAATCCATTGTATCTATATCCAAGCATCGAGAGTAATAAAGAATTTATGTGTGCCCATCATCAACCACACTAAAGTGGATAGATTGTGTCTTGTGTGTACACTCTAGCTGGTGAGATTTATAGTAATAACATTACATTTGTTTGCTGTAGCCCTGTGAAATCAGGTCTCTTCAAACCTGATATCCAACGGCAAATAAGCCAGCACATTGTCAAGGACACGGATAGCAGTGCACGTGAGTTTTTCTATTGTCTTCCTTCTTCTCTGCCCCCTGCTTCCCTTATTTTTGCCTGCTTCCATGTTAAGTCACTGTGTAGAAGTATCTTTATGCAAAGGGGAACACACTAAGGGCGAAGGCACACAAAATTGTCTGGGATCAGGTATATTCACTGCCTTTTTTCCTAGGAAATATAGCTTGTCAGCCAATAATCATAAACAGCTTGTATTTATCACTCCTAATTTGTTTGCGGCTGATACCTATAATGACTGAATGATTCAATGGCTGGCAGCCATATTATCAGATATATATATCTAGGCACAAATATCGAGTTGGGTTTTCTTTCTGGTTATATGGGAGTGATACTTGCTTTCACGGTTACTTTTCTATTAGCTATGCCATTTGCTTGCAATCCAACTCATTTATTTATGTATATTTAGTAGGATTAACTGTGATTTTGTTACAAATTATGTGCAGATTGGGACACGCTAGTTCAGGAAAACATCGACACAATCTCTAGAAATCCGTCTGAGACACTGTGGCCGCGAGACACCCTGTTCAAGTATCTGCAACTGATGGAAGCCCTACAAGACAACCTGGAGGAACGCATGCGTCTGGAGAAAATCATCTGTAAGCACACATTACACATGCTTTTTATTACATTACTTTACTTTACATTTACTTTTCATGCATACAGTCATTGTTTACAACTGAACCTGTCTATAAAGACTTCTCAAGGGAAATTGCCGAAACTGGCTTTTATAGACAAGATGTCTGTTCCATAGATTAGGTTGCAATGTCTTGCTGTCACTTATAAATTCTCTATATATGTTGTACTACATCCAGTGGTCTTGAACTGGTACTGGTTCCTTCAATTCATAAAAAAATCACTGATATATATCATAGATGATGTGAGAATGGCTTCACAAATATTATAGTACATAAGTGTAACATCACAAAGATGTTTTACCTACTGCATATGACACCACAATGATGACATGTACTTGTATTAGTATTGAGTTCAAAAATCTGTTCGTCTCTATATGTGTGGCTAGCCAGAAAAGCTATCACGTTTAACGTGTAGGGTGTGCAATGTGCTGTGTGCGCTGTAAATCTTAGAAGGGTAATATTTCACGATAACTTATCGTGAATTTGTTGTTTATTATTTTGGCAGGTGAGATTCTACTGCAGGTACATGACACCTGAAGCCAAGTTTGGGAGTTTGCCTGTTCCTCTTTCTCCCTGCTTGATGAAATCTTTTATAAAGCGTTTGATTTTAATATATTAAACTGAAGTAATTATTATATTAATTTTTCTTTTCAACTTTTAATGGCCTTGTTAGTGGTTAATAGAATTACTCTTTCAATATCAATTTGTCACTGTCGTATATACAAACGTTTTGTTGTAATTTCTTTTATTCGTTAATATATTTTGTATTATACATTCAACTGTAAGAATATTAACTTGAGTGAAAGTTGCTACAATATTAATCGAATGTATTGTAAATGTAAATAAATACTCTAATAATTTATATATATGTATACTGTAATAACCTGCTACAGCAAACTATATTATCACGAAGTTCTCTGCGATAAAATTATACAAGTATATAATTTGCGATATGAAGAGAGAGAGAGAGAGAGAGAGAGAGAGAGAGAGAGAGAGAGAGAGAGAGAGAGAGAGAGGAGGAGGGAGGGAGGGAGGGAAGTTGGAGAAGGGAGGGGAGGAGGCGAAGATGATGGGTAGGGGCGAGTGCGGGTGAGAAGGTGTTTGAGTAGGAGAGGGGAGGAGGAGACCGGAAGAAGGTGTTGGACGATCA
>NW_014577075.1:13494-35908 GCF_000485595.1 Priapulus caudatus
AAACCCCCCTCCACACCCACCCACTCCCCCCCCCGGTCGCTTCGCTCGCAGTGCGATCTCACTCTCACCTATCACCAATGTTGGCAGCCCTGCTAATACTAGTAATAGCAAGAGCTGGATAATACCTAGAGTGTACAACGGAAAAACGGGGAAATAGTGCTATTTCACGACTACATTATTCTACTTTGCCTGCGAGTCTAGAATAATTTCATGGTATTGCATTAAGCCAGAATTTCTTTGCTCTCTAAAAACAAGACAACCGCTTGTCATACGATACTCCTAGGGCGGAGGATATCGGCTCCTAAACCTCCCCTCCCACATGCCAAACGCCCCCTCGTATCCACTTCTGCCACCATCCTACACGCGGCTAAGCGTTGAGTCGTGAAAGTTCGGTTATTTCCGCTGATAAATTTATGAATGGACGGTGCTTCGGTTATCATAGGTGACATGGGGGCATCGCCTATGCCCCTTATCTTCCATTATCTTTCCTAGCACGGCTAATGCCCGTCATGATGGAGCCGGCTCCATTCAAGTTCTTTACAACGCAGCTCAGTTACTCAGTGTAGTAACAGTACCAAATTTGGGCATATGACATCAATTATCAGCGCTCCAAGTGGTGACGGAAACCGATAGCCAAAATGCTTACCGCGTGTAGGATGGTGGCAGAGAGTGGGATACGAGGCGGCGTTTGGCATGTGAGAGGGGAGGTTTAGGACCGATATCTCAGGCCTAGCGTATCGTATTGAGAAAGGCGGTTGGTCTTGTTGTAGAGAGCAAGGAATTCTGCTTAATGCTAATAGCATGAAATTATTCTAGACTCACAGGCAAAGTAGAATAATGTATCGTCGTGAAATAGCACTATTTCCCCGTTTTTTCCGTTATACACTCTAGGTATTATCCGCTCTTGGTATATGTAGTATGACTATGAGTGTGTTTACAACTAGTTATACATCACAAGGGCGGATACAGGATTTTTCAAAGGGGTGGGACCATAATTTTTGAGGGAGGGCATTTATCATATTTCACCTTATTTAGGGCACCCCTGTATCCAAGCAAGGGCGAGCGCGAACGCGCGAAGCAGTGAAGGGGGGTCTGGGGGTCCTCCCCCAGAACATTTCTGAATTTTTAAGTTGCGGAGTGGCCTTTTCCTTCATTTCCCATGCATATTGACATTATCTTGATTTAGTTTTTGTCAGTGTTTTAATTAATAGAATGAGGATCCCAATCCAAAATAAGAAAAGATTTGATGATCATATGATAACTGTATTAATTTTGGTAGCATCAGCAGTATCATTTTCAACGACAACTTCATAGATGGTTTCCTCCGCTGTGTTTATTGGATCAGCAGTTTCAAGAATTGAAGTTTCAGCAACAGGATCATCAGCAGTATCGATGAGCGAAGTATCAGCAACAGAATTTACACCTACGGTATCATCACCAGTTTCGAAAGTAACGTCGTATTCAGCAACAGAATTTTCAACAACGGGATCAGCGAACTTGGGATGACTGCCGTGCCTGCGGCTGTATGCTGCCAAAATATATATATTTATCAATGTCTTTTCACAACCCTAAATTTGGTGCCCTTTCAAATATATACAGAGGTGCCCATTTTCAAGATTTAATTGTGACGGGGATCGGGTTTTCATGTGCCCTTTTAGAAACATTTTCTCCGTCAAGATGCCCTCTTTTTTAAGATTTTTGGCGAGATTAATTGGGTGCCCTATTTCAAAAAAAATTTCCGTCAGGGTGCCCTCTTTTAAAAATTTGTGACAAGATCGAGTTTTTTAGGTGCCCTTTGGCTTTAGAATAATATTTCTCCGTCAAGGTGCCCTCTTTTTTAAAATGCTGCCCTTTTTGAAATATTTTTCTCCGTCAAAGTGCCCTCTTTTTTATGATTTTTGGCGAGATCGGGATTTCATGTGCCCTATTTCAACAATTTTTCTCCGTCAAGGTGCCCTCTTTTAAAAAAAAGATCGGGTTTTAAAGCTGCCCTTGGGCCGGGGCTTGAAACGTTTTTCTCCGTCAAGGTGCCCTCTTTTTTAAATTTTTGATGAGATAGGATTTATATGTGCCGTATTTAAAATATCATTCTGCATCATAGGCTAGGTGCCTTTCAAACTAAAAGTTTTAGTTTGTAATTCTTAGTAAGTAAATCAGGTTTTCACACAGGACCTATATTTCATTAAAAATTGACACATTTCACTGCTTATTTCTCTTGTAAAAAAACACAATCTTACCTGAACAAACTAGTAATTGAGTCTTTGATGCTGCCTTGATAGTTTCTTGAAGCTTTCGCTTCCGAACTCGATCTTTGCTGGGCATTTTTTTATATTATATATAAAAGCATAGGTGAATAGGTAAAAAGCAGACACGGAATGCGGACCAGACCAGGATGCGGAATGCGGAAACAAACTCCACGACAGATGGCGCTCTCGCTCATAGGCTCAATCCTGCGTGTGGGAAGGGGGCGCTGCATGCAGTTTGATGCGGAAACTGATTACTGACCGAGACATTGACTAAATGAGTCAGGCTACAGGGGGTATGAAATGAGGGGGGTATCAAAAACTCATCAGAAATCAACAACTATATTTTGGTTGCTTTTGGAAAATAAGAAATTTCATCTTGTAAAAAAATTTAGTTGGTCAACAAAATTTTCGCTTATGATTTTTGAGGGCATCTTGATTTTTCAAGGGGGTGGACCGGTCCACCCGGTCCACCCCCCTAAATCCGCCCTTGCATCATCTACACAATACATCATGTCATTATAGACAGCTGAGAACATCATCAATGCTAATGATACTCATGATCTAAGAATAATATTTGTATCTATGTTGTGGACCCTAAACTCTGAATAGTTGCACAACTTGGAATTTATCAGCCACATTCACTATTGGGCCAAACCCAATCTTGAGATTGGGCAAAACGAATGAGTAAACACCTAAAACAGAGCGTGCACAAACAATGATTATTATGATTGAAGATTTTCAAATGTATGATCACATGCATAAGACATCTAAAGCGTACAGCTATACACTCTATACCTTATCTTCGAGTAGAGGGGAGGAGGAGGGGAGAAGGAGGGGAGAAGGAGGGGGAGAAGCTGGTAGAGAAGGAGGGGGAGAAGGGAGTTCCGCTTCCCAAAATGCAGTGCGCCGCCTTTAGCCATGTACTTAAGTTTGTAACATCCAGTGCGCAGTGCTAGCAAACTATGTATTTCCCACTGACTGGCTGGAGTAAGATGGTCCCGAGCATTCGTAATAGAATGTTCTATAGCCCTGCGGAAACTGTACGCGGGCTATAGTACTAGAGCTAGATTACCCCTAGCTCTAGCCTCTAGGACTATAGCCCGCGTACAGGAGCCGCACAACTCAGCATAATATTGCGACCCGATTACCCCGAGACGAGGGATGTTACTCTCAGGGTCTCAGGATACAATACATTTTAGTACACAGGCCTGGCCCTGGGCCTCTAGACTATAGTCGGCTCAGAGTCCTTCTTTATGCATGCTCCCGGTGGACAAGCGTGGTGTCGGTAGTCGAATTCGAAATAAAGGCTCTCACTCTGCCACTGTCTGTCCAGTCGAGCCTCTAATGGTTTTAGGTTTAGTGAGCACACACTGTGACACAGTGACACAGTGTTTTCACACTTGGATTGTTCCATGGACATGGTTGTACTATACGATTCCTGAATGAGTATTTCCCGAGGTCTCTATTTGACCTACGCAGGGCTGTAGCCTCTGGGGTGGGGGGGGGGGGGGGGCAGCTGCTCCCTAGATTTTGAAGCAAAATTAAAGGAATAATTGGTCCATTGATTATGCAATGTTGACGAATGCTAGAGTAACTGGCACCTTGTGTAGTTAATAAGTACATTACCTTTATATATAGCCAAACGCGTATTAGTTTGTCCAATATCACGGCTGGTTACATTACAAACAAGACTTGAAATCGGTTGTTGATGTTGTATCAACGTATCATTTACGTGCCGTAAATGTCATCCAGGAGTCAAGCGATGACGTAAACATTTGTGCGGCCTGTATGTTTTGGACGCCAGATGAAACGGAGGTGTCAGCGGTGTAACCGCGGCCACGGACTAAACATGGAAATAGAGTAAAATACACGTACTAATCACGGACGCACGTGGACAGCCCTGACAAAAAGTTCCTTATCACGAGCATCCATGTTTACGAAATCACTGATTATAGCATTGCATA
This sequence comes from Priapulus caudatus, assembly GCF_000485595.1. Classification (NCBI taxonomy): domain Eukaryota; kingdom Metazoa; phylum Priapulida; class Priapulimorpha; order Priapulimorphida; family Priapulidae; genus Priapulus; species Priapulus caudatus. Next base: position 17,705 of record NW_014577075.1, read on the forward strand.
CGGCCGAGCATGCGTGCGAAAATGTCCGGTGCACTATAAATCTGTATCACACCCGCTTCGCCGGCAGCGGTTTGAAACTGTAAACAACTGATTTTTGGACTCAAAGACCAGCGGTTTTCAATTAGACATTTCTTAGTAACCAGCAGTGATATTGGACAAACTAATACGCGTTTGGCTATAAGGTAATGTACTTTAATATTAACTACACAAGGTGCCAGTTACTCTAGCATTCGTCAACATTGCATAATCAATGGACCTATTATTCCTTTAAAAATAAGCTTGGTTGATAATCGTAAATAACTCTTAGAACATGATTTCTTTGGTCACTTATCTGTGAAAGCCTTGTTTCATACCCACCCCCATGGGCCCCACCACACTATGGATGTTGATCAAGAGCTGCGCCAATCCCTCATCATTACACAGTTGAGTCATGAAATTTTGCTCTCCATAGGAATTACCTCAGCCTACAGCCTACCCCGACCAGGCTGTGTGACTAACGTCAATATACACATGATGTATGTCTCTTGATGTATGACCGTTTCTTGGAGCTATCTACGGCCCTGCTACGCATACACATTCTCTTGTATTAGGTTATATTATAATATGTAGATCATAGATATGTCTATACTATGAGTAGCGGCAGTGCACACCTCAGCAGAATATTTTAATATCTAATGGTTAATACCATATATCGCATGATAATTCTATGTAAATGTCATTTAAATACTGTTCTATTGCTACAAGTACAACATGCAACGTCACTATTCGTGCACCACTGTGTAAACCAAGAAAAATCGATCTTGTTGAGTTATACTGTAACAATTTTCATTCTAAACAGGTAATGTCCATAAAAATGTCTTAACGAAGACAAAATGACGGAATGACTGAAAAGAAAGGCAGTGACGAATTGGCGGATGAAGTGATAGAGAGAGTAACAGAGAAAATGGCCGACAAAGCAATGGAGAAGGTGGCCGACAAAGCATTGGAGAAAATGGCCGACAAACCAACGGAGAAAATGGCCGACAAAGCAACGGAGAAGGTGGCCGACAAAACAAAGGAGAAGCCAGGTGTGGTCGACACAATCTTCAGCACCTTTATCGCGCAGAAGATGAAGGAAATAGAAGCTGGCAGAACCTCCCCAGAGAACGTGTCGAGTCAGAAGCAGAAGCAGAAGCAGCACCGCGGCAGATCGCAACGTGGCGCGGAAGCAGACGACGACAATAATACGGCGCGCTCGGACCGTGGCGAATGCAGCAGCGGTGGCGGTGACGCAGCAGCCGCTGAGACCGAGACAAGGTTACCGAGCAGCAGCCGGTTACAGTCTACCACAGATGAGAGAAACAGTGATGCGCGCTCGGACACGACGACGAAACGCGGCGCTGACCGCTCGCCGAGCCCGGCCGGCGAGAAGGGACACAAGCGGAAGAAGAAGAAAAAGGAGAAGCACAAGCACAAGAGCAAGCACCACGGCAAGGAGAAGCGACGCGAGAAGCACAGCAGGAACCGTAGCATACACCGCAGTCACCGAACCTCGGGGAGCAGCGTGGATGCGGCCACGAATCGGAGAGGGCTTTCCTTCGAGGACATGCACGACCTGGAGCTCGAGGAAGCACCGCAGGAAGCGAGCGGCCGACGTGCCGGGAGCGCTTCCGGATCAAGTCTGCAGGACGGATCGGCCGCCGGCTCGCAGGACGGCTTCTGGAGAGGAGCCGATCTGTTGCCTAGCGACACGACAAGTGCCCGGCAACCATCCGACGCCGAATCCCCGGGAGAATCGACGGAACTGCAGAGCGCTCAGCGCAGTGATGGCGGCACCCACAAGGATGTGCAGAATCCTTCACTCGTCGTTCCCGAGCAGGAATCGGATGGCATTCCGCCCGACGCAGCCGGATGTGCCGATAGCGCCGTCAGTGTTCTCGTAAACAGTTCACTTGAGAACAATGCAGCCTCTGCCGGGGAATCTGTCAAGGAAACGCTCCAGGAAGACGTCGTCTGCACAAAGGCAGTCGTGTTGGACAGTGTCTTCGAGAAGCCCGACGAAGTTGTCGCGGTCGAGAAGACGAAAAACAGGATCAAGATCCAAGACCTGAAGTTGAGCAGTGTGGTGCTGTCGACTGCCGCGCCCAGCATGCCCAGCAACGACGACGTGACGACGGCCGAGGCGAAACAAGAGGACTCCAGTGACACGGACGGAATCGTCGAGGACACGGATGGCGAGATATCGGACTCGCACTCTGAACCCGACGTCGAGAAGGAGGGCGAGGCAGCAGGCGTGGAGGCAGGCGAGGCGGCAGGCGCCGAGGCAACAGCGACGCCCAGCAAGAAGCACAAACATGGCAAGAAACACAAGCACAAGAGCAAGAAGCGTCGGCGGGAGAAGGAACGCGAGGGAGAGCGGGAACGCCACGGCAAGCGGTCGCACTCCCGAGAACACACGTCGGCCCGACGCAGGCGCTCCCAGTCACCGCGGCAACGGCATCGAACCCGGTCCCGGTCGCCGCAGCGACGGCGCGGGTCGCGCTCTCGTTCCTCGGACAGGCGGCGTAGTGATGGCCACTCGGAGCCCCGCGGCGTGGACGTGCGGCATCCCCGCGATAGGTGGCGCCACGGTCGGCATTCTCGTTCGCCGGTGAGGGATGCACGAGAACACATCGATAAGGCACGGCTGCTGAAGGTTGCTAAACAGAACTTGCTGCAGCTGCAGAACGTGGGGGCGCTACCGGAAGGCCTGCAGCTGCCAGACCTGAAGCCTGAGCAGATGGCAATGATTCAGGCTGGAGGCAAGACTGTGCAGGAACTAACAGGTGAATGCATGTATGTTGGCCTTGTGTTGGGCATGTTCCTAGACAATAACCCGCGTGCGTATTTCTCGCAAATTCTTGTTATTCCTGCAGTTTAGTTAATGTTGTTTATTTATCATTCGCTATCTGTTAATGTCTTTATCTAATATTTTATTCTTTTGTAGTTATATCATCTAGATATGTTATTGATGCTCTTATTTGGTATGCATTCTGAGAACAATCCGAAAAACCTGCATTATTGAACATACATATATTATTATTAAACGTAACCGTGATGTGAATTTTGTATGATATACATTTATCGGTACGTCTTTAATCTGTGATCGACAGAGGTGTGTCGGCAACTGGTGAGAAAGGAAGGTGAATTATCCAGCTCTTCTGACTCCTCTCCCACGCGGCCGGAATCAGACGAGGAGGAGGGCGCGTTCATACATCACCCATTCAAGTTGCGAGAAAACAACTCCAACATTCTCATGCTGATACGAGTAAGTTTCATCTCAGTCTACAGCTGTGGATATACACACGAAGTTACGATTCTAGCCACAAGTCAGGGCAAACGTCTGAGTGAATGTAATTATGTTTGACTCTATTAGATACTCGGGGATAGAAATCACGTGCGTATGCATATACAGGGGTAGAAATGAACTTTTGAACAAGCGAGTCCAACGGACCCTAACCCTAACCCTACCCTCAAAAAGGTATAGGAGGGAGTCCGCAGCAAAATGAGGAAGTCCGCAGTCTGAAGTTCAAAACTAATGATATTAACAAAAAGGACATTTGCGCTGCAACGTCTGCCAAATTTTCTTGGGACATTTGCTAAAAAAAGAAAGAAAGATAATTCTGCGAGGCCATGCTCTGGAACGAACTAGTTAGTATAGCACAGTTTTCAGGGAGTCACACGGACTCCTGCATATGTCAAATCAAGGAGTCCGACAATAAATCAGGGAATATTTGACTCCAGACTCGCGTTAATTTTGCACCCTGATATATCAGTGTGCATCACTGGTCGTTGTTGGTAAATATTCATAAATGCACATGTATGGTATTATAGGTTAGTTCTGGTTGTGGTCCTTGGTTTAAAAGGTTGGATGCTATATGTGTGAGTAAATCGTATGTGTGTTCTAGGCAATCAACAATGTTAGATTCGGTTGGATATCTGGCATACTTGTCCACGGTCGTTCTCTCTTGCTTTATATATGTACATGTGGCTAAGCTCACGTTGCTTTAATTTAATTGCACGTTTATAAATTATATTACGGTCAGTCGAATAACAATGCAAGGTTCTTTTATTCGGCTGGATTTCTCACTTCTATCTGCACTCGTCTCTCTCTCTCTCTCTGCATTGTTGTACGGCAACCCGAATATGAACTCGAGCTTAATTCTGTAATGACTGCGTTTCGATTGTCTGCGCGTTCTCACGCGTCGCTGCTGTTAACAGGGCGGCACACAGAAGCCAACGACAAGTAACATGCAGCGTATACAGGAGAGCGTCGGCTCACAGCTGCGGCTCACCTTCCCCGTCTCGAGCGGCAGCCAGCATCGGCAGAAGGAGCTGGAGTGGGTCCCCGTCGACAAGGCGGAGGAGGAGGAGCGGCGGCGGAAGGAGGAGAGGGAGAGGTCGAAGCAGGCGACGGCAGCGAAGGAGGAGGAGGCGGCGGAGACGAAGGGGAGGGAAGAAGGAGAGAGCGGGGCGGGGGCTGCCGCGGCGCTGATGCCTCCGCCGCCGCCGCCGCCCGTCGAGTCTACCGTCGCGAGACAGGACAAGGTGTTCTCTGAACCACCCACTATGGTATGAGGGACACGAAGGCAAACATTTCTAATTGGAGGAGGGGTTCTGGTATAACTCGTGTATCGTCAATGCTTGTTATGTAACACAGGGAGGGCTACGTAACTTAAAGGGATACTAGACTCTAGGATTCTACTGCATACAACTGTACTTACTGTATAACAAATCGTCTATACCCACACGTACTTGTGACCAGATACCTAATTTAATTGTTATAATTAATTATACATCAACGATACGAAATTTGAACAGCGCCATTGACACTCGCGACCGTGCTGCCACCCTGAAAAAGTTGCGCATTTCCCAATATATTTTGCATGTTACAGATCGAGGGCTAATCACAAAGGTGCAATTATATTTATACCTAAATGCTATTTAACCGAACGATGTTCATTTAAGGACAAATTTATCTATAATATAACTGAAACTATATGTCATTTATAAGATATTACAATCCTTTTGCTAATAAATAAGAAACACCCTCGGTCTGTAGCCCTTTGCTGAAAAGTCGTTTTGCGCAACTTCTCAGATTGTGCGCTTTGAGTGGCGCCACCGTCATTGTAATCAAACTGTAGTCGTTAGTTTTAAAACATAAAAAAAAAAATTCTAATGGTGATTGAACCATGAAACCTTTTATGTAGCGTATTATTAACCTTTTATTTTAACATAAATTAACTGAAAATAACCCTAGAACCTAGAGTAAAGGATCCCTTTAACATAAACAAAGTAGAATTTATGAAGAGGCGGCATTGGGTAAATCTGGTGGGGCAGCTAGGAAATTTTTATTGCGGTGGATATCAGCTAGATTTATGAGGTGTCAGAGCAAGTAAGCGTGGTAACCACACACAACTTGCTGTCAGTGCCAACGTGAATAGTTGCCCTCCTTACTCTTTGTGCCGTTCGACAATTGGCCGATATCCCTGTCAATATAATGCCGTGGGTGCCCTACGTTGTTTGCTTTTATGCCCTTTCCATAAATTCCATGTTGTGTATGCATCTCTATCTGTCCTGCATAAAAAGTGTTTGATAAAAAGTAAGTTGCCTCAGTGTTCCTCCTTTCAAGGAACAATTATGTAACAGTTTATTCAGTGCTCATTTCTTTTCAGTTCTGTGTGCTTACAGATAAAACACCCCTGATTAACATTCAGACGACCGAAAGGTTGTCTGAATGTAGACATCGCAGACAGACAAACAAACAAATAAGATGTAGCAAGTAAACGTAAGAATATATATGTGTGTATTTCTTGGAACAGATGATTGATGTTGGATCGGTAGTTGCTGAGAGACTGGCAGCTATGAGGAAGCTACAGCATAACCCAAATGATGTGGAAGCCATGAACAAAATCCACAATGCTCAGGCAAAGGTAAGATGAGCAGTAGCAGTAATAACTGACATTAACAACAGCCATAACAGTATCAACTAGACAGAGGGCACTCACGGAGAGTGCATACCTCCGCGAGCATGTAACATGTATGTGTTACGAGCTGGCTCGCCGCTCGCTGCTGGCTGCTGCTGACTGACTCGCCGCTCGCTGGTGGCGGCTGCTGACTCACTCGCCTGCTGCTGACTCGCTGCTCGCTGACTCGACGCGCTATCGATTGCGCCACGCGGGCTGGACACACACACACACACACACACACACACACACACACACGACCGATTACATTACATCCCCTGCAACTCCGTTGCGCGGCGGTAATAACATAGCACGTGCCATGCCAGTATTTCTTTACAGTTCTATAGCAGGGTCTTAATTTCATATCAAATCTGGTAATCCAAGGGGTATATTTCCTGCCAAAATTTGTTACAGATTTGTTAGGATCATCACAAGTAAATCCATATTAATTCAGTAAGCAAGTTTCAGCAATTCAAAGTGTTTCCTATATCTGTAGTGTTCAAAAAGGAGAAATTAAAGTCTGTATATTTATTTAAGGTGTTGCATTGAATATAGTAAGTTTTACTTCAAGATATTACATGTAAACCCATGGAAATAGAATTGAAGGTTTTTCAGTAGTGGTAATATCCATAGTAAAATAATGGCAGCAAGTTATTGCTGTAATAAGTATGTGTATACGATTTGTAAACAACTTCCCTTTGAGCTTCATTTACGATTGCATGTATTTTTTATCTTATCCGTACAGATGCAGTCGTGGGTGGAGTCCAAACAGCTGCCTGGGCAGTTTGTGGGTAGCACCGGTGTATCCGTTCTTAGCCCCTCTCAGCTTGGCAACAACAATAGGACGTTCCAAGCATGGGCCAAAAAGGTAGGGAGCGATGATACACGTGTGTTTTTCATTCTCATACTAGTGTAACCCTTTAACTGCCATACATCACGTCAGGAGTTTATCAATATATTGGTAGACTCCTGATCACGTTTAGGGTTTACTGGTGGTTTGGGACCGCAAGCAGCTATAGGTTCATGTGGGAGTCATTGTCAGAGATTTGAGTTGGGTTGCACAGTGATCTGTAGCTAGCTATCTCACGTCCAAGAATACGACAGCGGTTACATATATTTGTCTATGATTATTATAATCACATAGCTGAGATTGTCAGGCTAACGACTTACAAATCAAACATTAGCTATGAATTGCAGTCATTCACTAACATGGAACAGTAACTTATTCTGAATTTGTAGGTTTGTAAAATGCGAAGGATTGATTTGTTATTTTCGCATCTCTATAGATTTCGTTTTACTTTGTAATGTTTTTTTTTCAGGAGAGAGAATGAGATAATAAAATATATAATAAATATATACAGCTTTGTGTAAATAACAATAACAATAACAATGAGCTGTATGTTATGATCAGAGTGACTTAAGTTAGTAAGACAATTTAATCGGGGTGTGTGTGTGATTGCGTGCCTGCGTGTGTGTGTGTTTGTTGCAATGGGCGTGAGTGCGCGTGCGTGCGTGCGTGTGTGTGCGTGCGTGTGTGTGTTCATTGCGTACATCTGTGCGTGCGTGTGTGTGCAGCTTGTGTGTGTTCATTGCGTACATCTGTGCGTGCGTGTGTGTGCAGCTTGTGTGTGTTCATTGCGTACATCTGTGCGTGCAGATTGTGTGTGTTCATTGCGTGCATCTGTGTGCATCTGTGTGTGTGCGCGCATGCTTGCGTGCATACGTGCATGCATGAGTGTGCGTGCGTGCGTGCGTGAATGTGAGTGCATAGCTGGTGACACTTACTGCTGTCTTGCAGTATCTGACAGCCTTGGTCCACACCCGGCTTTCGGTTGGGTCGTGACAAGCTTGTCAGATTCTGCAGGACGTTACAAAAAGTTATCTCTACTTCTAGGTGACCAGGAGCAACGCTTGTCACTGTGCGCTACTGTAGCTGCACTCTTGCGGAGTGACAGGCAGGAGTGTATATATGGTTATTAAGATGAGAGTAGTATGCTTGGGTCCGCTGGCTCTAATATCAGGCAGATATAGAGAGGCAAGCGCCTTCCCATCAGAAAGGTTTATTAACATGTTTTGTCGAATTGACGAGGCATGATGCCCTTGCTTTATATTAAATGTGCTTTGTCCTGCCGAGTCAGTTAGTGGGTAATGACACGTAGACATTTGTGATTTTTGTGTGCAAAAGGTCAGTAATTACCTAGGGCATCACAATACCAGTATCTCGCAAGTTCCTGTATCTCTCATTTCGTGCCAGATCTAAATTAGACTAGGTGGGGAAGACTTCCATGTAGAATTGCAGCCTAGAGAACGTGTTTTGAAATGAGAAATTTGCATCTATTGTTAAAGCAGAGTATTTAAAATAGATGTACCATTGGGTGTGTGCCATGCCAATGTAATGCTTCAACTCTGAATGATTTCACACATCCTTGAGACGTGGATCCGTTTCCTGTAATTGCTTGTGAATCTCAGGAGGAACTGTCTGACATTTTCCGCAAGCCAGCGGTAGTTGTGCATGCAGAGTGAGCGGAGTGTGAGAGTTGCGATGAGAGCGTAATCGTGGTGTGAAGAAGTGGGCGGCTTGGCTTGCGGTAAATGCCCGACGTTCTGTGTTAATCTAACACTGCAGCATGTTTTCATGTTGCGGAACACTGACGCAATCTCCCGCACGCAGGAAAACTCGTGCGGCTTGGCCCGTCGTCGTAAATCAACGAACACACCCGACTCGGCACTTGCGCCTTCCCCCTACTCATGCTCTCTTTTGGTATATACTGCCCCTGGTTGTTGCCGTGGGAACAGCGTTGGAACCGCTGCTTGTTCCACGGCAATAAACAGGAGACTGGAGTCGGTATTCGGCATGAAAACATGTTGCAGGTATTGCGTCGCACTTCAAGAATCTTCAAGAGCGTTTGTGCGATGTTGATGCAAACGTAGGTGGGTATCACAGGAGAGTTCCACCGTTCTAGAACAGAATAGTATCGTGATGCCGAGATGGAAAACCGATTGTTCGGTTCGTATAAAAAAAAACTAGCGTTGAACGATGGTGTTGCTATAAAATGTATTCAGTAGTGCATTGTGTCTTCCAATTTCGATTTCCTGATCATGATTATTACGTATACGCCCTGGCATCTTTCTTTTATTAATCTTATTCGTGTTGTTTGAGAAGCGAGCAAAGGTTCAGAAAGGTTTGTTGTGCCTCCGACTTGCCTTGTACTTGCCATACACTGAACCTTATGCATGACTTGCCTGCCAAAGAGGAATTTAGCTTTAAGATTTCTCGAGCACTTGTAGCATCTGAGAAAGAATGCTAGCATGTGCCGATGCTAGACAATATTTTGAATCCAAGTCAATCGTGTCTGATATGTGAATACATACGTTGAATCGGGGAAAAAATCAAAGAATGTTTGAGCCTTACTGAGAAAATAGTGTGTATGCCTTTCATGACACTAACGTTTTGCATAGCAGTACAGCTTGGAAACAAATTATTGTAACTTCTGTAGGTCCACGTGGTTCTCAAGACCCTGGGCCATGTTTGCCTGCTCTTACCTTTGCCTCATTCAATTCTAGGACCAATTCCAGCAGGCTGCGCCATTAAGGGGCGGAATGGGGATGTACCTGCTACAGAAAATGGGCTGGAAACAGGGTGAAGGACTTGGCAAGAACAAGAGTGGGAACCTAGAACCATTAGTGCTGGATGTTAAGACCGACCGAAGAGGTGTGATTTAATTCTGCATACAGCCAGTAGTAATTATTTTATATGATAAAATGGAATTAGGCGACATTATTCCAATATACGCATCAATAACATCTGTGCGTATGTCACATGAACACAGATTGCTAGTGCATTCACATGTACCATGGCTTCACGTACATATTGGCTACGATGAGTATCAGTACCAGTATGACTATATGTAAACCTGTTCGTGGTACTGATGCTCATATTCAGAACTTTTGCTGTTTTTAGTATGGCACTGTTAGATTTCAACATAAATCTAACATCGTAATAGCATGTTTAACTTAATAATTCTCTCTTTGCAAATCGTTAGGTTTGGTGGCACAGGAGGAGTCGGGTAGAAAGCATGGCAAGGCGTTCACCCCACCTGTACATTATGACTTGTCAGGTAAGCCCACTTACCTGAGTGTGAGAATAAATCCAATTTTCCATTTCGACTGCACATGCTTGCTAACCCCGTTTCGTAGCCAGGTTATAGATTTCTCTCAAGTCCTCGCTATGATGTAATAACATTGGGTAGAAAGCTGTTAAATTGACAATTTTCTCTTAAAATTAAACATTCCATGGTGACACTGTTATTGTTAACTGTGCAAACAGTTTGAATAAACTGGATTGGTAGTGAAGCAAGCACTGTTTAGCTTAAATAGCAAATATTACTAAACTATGATCGGTATTTTGTAGCCAAACAGTTCTAAAATGCATCCCACATTTCGAAATGGTAAATTGGCTTATAAGTGAGCGCAGTTGTTGGTGAGAGCAGCAACGATTTCTGTCATGATGCTATCGGCACGACTAAATTAATGTCTGCACAATTCACGAATGCTGTTATAATCGGATCCATCATTGGAATTACAGGAGTCTGTTGTTTTGGTGTATAGCCTTTATCCGGGATGTGAAAGGGTATGCATTGATTCTAAACGCGATTTGTGTGCTACCTCAGGCAAGCATCCGGTATCAGCACTGACAGAACTCTGCACTAAACGCAAATGGGGACAGCCAACTTGGGTTATGCACTTTGATGGAGGACCAGATCACAATAAAAACTTCCTGTTCAAGGTACAAGCTATTTTTAGATATCTAAAAGAACTCGCCTAAACAATTATCAATGACAGAGTTCCTGAGTGAACTGCTCATACAAGAGACTGATCTACCGGCATTCACCTTTTGAACTTTGCCTGATCTTTTTGATTGTATATGCAACACTGCCTGTTTATTTTATTTGTTTTAGGCACATGAGGTAAGTAATGCCGCTTTCACACTGGGGTTTATCCCGCTTCAGGTCCGGACCTGAAGCGGGATAAACCCCAGTATGAAAGATCGAAACACCCTTAGCCCGAGCTAAAGTTATCCCGCTCTAGGGGGTGGTCAGGTCCGCTTCAGACCCGAGCTAACGTCAGTATGAAAAGGTATCTCGACTTTAGCTCGCTCCTAAATCCCGCCCCCCCCAATTCCACCATTTATACTGGGGGTATCCCAGCATCAGGTCCGGAACCTGAAGCGGATAACCCCAGTGTGAAGGTGAAAAACGCATAGCCGCGAGCTAAAGTGATTCGCACCTCATGCTAGGAGGTGGTCAAGAGTCTGCTGTCAGCACCCGAAGCTAAAACGTCAATATGAAAACGACTTATCCCGACCTAAAGTTATCCCGCTTCAGAAGCGGGCTAAAGTCGTTCGCAGTATGAAAGCGGCATTAGTGATATAATGGCCTATTGGTTAGTGGTAAAGAAGTGTGGCAGCTGGTTGCTAAACAAATTTCCAGTCATAAAACACAGACCTCATCTACAAAGTCATTTACTTCTTCATCACACAACTGCTTCCTCTTCTTTTATGAAACCAATCTAGTTTATGGAATGTGGACGTACAGTAGCATGAATTTACATTATCTACCCACCAATTTGGAATTGTATGATATATGGTGAATGCATGTGAACGTACGTGTTGGCACCTGTTGTAAGAAACATTATTGCCATATTATTAGTCTGACTGTGTTTCCCGCGTGTTATCATAATACTATTAATTATTGTGGAACTACGATGTTTCTGACAACGCCCTGATGACAGAGACATGAAGATTATAGAGACGAATAAAATACTAGTGTGCCTACTGGAGTACTAGGGTACTACTAAGTGTCTACTGGAGACATACTGACAGAGAATTTAGTGAGAGTTTACAGCCGAAGGTGATACATTACTGGTATCGCCGTCATCGTTGCAGGTCGTAGTGAACGGCATCGAATATCAGCCGACCGTAGCAAGCCCAAACAAGAAGCATGCCAAGGCCCAAGCAGGCATGGTGTGTCTGCAGGCGCTGGGACTGCTTCCACGCAACGCGACGTTGCCTGTATGAAGACCACGGGGGAGACTCGCTCGAGGATGCCGCCCATTGTGACGTACAGCCGATATTTGCGAGCATCATTTGTTGATTCTAATAACAACCGAGATTGCAGGGGGATGGAACCTCTAACACACGAGGCAATAGTGCCCGTCTTAAAGTCAGCAAGACACGAGTGGAATTTTGGTGTGAATGCTAGCTGACTCAATTTAGGTGCTCTGAACGTTTAAGCCCAGGAATCATGCACAGCTATATACTAAATCACAATGTAGCATGTGTTTACCGTTGTTCACCAACGACAAGCAGTGTCGTACATGGATGTGCGTACACTGTCCCCAAATATCTGTTGAAGAGCATCATTGCCCTACTAACTCAAATTCCCTGTTGTCGTGAATAACCAACCCCGTGTGGGTGTGTGTATATATCATCAGCTTAAAGTAAAACTGATATACTGTTTCTCAGTCGAGAAACGCGTGTAAACGGTTACCGTTAGTTTCACATCGTGCTCAAATGGAACATTGAACACTGTGAGGTCAGTGTATTTCCATAGGTGCCCCTGATAGTCAGTAATGTACTCATAGTGTGTATAGATACATAAATGTTTGTAAAGCCTTTGCTCGTCCTATCATTTTTATATAATATTCTAGTGTCTTGCTTTGTTTATACATTTTATGAATTCTAAGAATCTATTTGTGGTAAATATTTCAGCATTATGTGACGTTGGTGAATATTGACGAAATTGTTACAAAAATTATGATTTAAGCCGTGATTACTTTCGGCTGTCATGCACGACTGCAGAATCTTACCAAGTGGAACATAGGAAGAGAGAACTAGAAAGAGAACGTGGAGCAGTTTGATGTGATAATTTAATAAACGCACACTACGTGTTCCCAGGCTCAAGAAACAAATGCAGAGGCACATACGCATAGTTTCTTCTGTTGATTTCCTATCATGTAACATGCAATACGTGTTATCGGTAGACTATAATTTGACGTGATATTAGCAGGTGTGACATTAAAGATATCTCTACTATGTCACTGCTCGTATTGTTCGTTGATTCGCGTTAAAGAAAGGAACGTTTATGTTCGAAATAGTTGCTCAAGTATGCAGTAAATATAATCTTGATTCTGTCAGTTGAACAGAATTTATATTTGATGTAATGATGGTATTATTTGGTTTTCATATGACTTATTGAGGCATGAAGGTACTTGGGACATTAAAAAGACATTAATTAATAGGCACGAATGAATGCACTTACGGCATAAGAAAATGTGTTTAAGTTAAAAAGCATTATATTCTTTCATTTCGACAGTCATACCAGTTATCTGCATTAGCTAACAAATTTTTACACACATGTAAATATAATTCTATAAATGCGCTAAAATAGTCTGGTATTAAGTACAACTGTGCATCATTTTGCAGATTATATGTTGAATCTGATTGCCTCCAACGTCAGTGGTAGAAAAAAGGTAGTTGTCGCTGAATGTAAATATGTACATTCCTGAAACTCCATGAGCCATATAACTATTACGTAAACCTATGACACCAACCAAATTCCTAGCTCCACATATGTAGCCCTTCTCTCCGTACACCTATAGCACAGCAAAGGGCTTCATAGACAGAGACAGGAGTGAACAAAGTTGTTTTCACTCACTTCTGCCAGAGGTGCAGACAAACCTTTCCTTCTCGTATTACAGCACCATTAAACAGCAAAACTGTATCTAAATAACAAAATGGCTTTCGTCCAGCAACCCGTGTCCAACTCGCGCCAAATCTGAACATTCTTCAACAATTTCAAAGACCCGTTCCAGCTCGACAACATACAAACGTTCGACCGTTCGCTATCATGACAGTAATATTAGTTGACCGAGAAATGAAGACGAGCACCTAGGGCGCTGGCAGCATCTATACGTGCGTGACCTCGGCCATGTGTCCCACACGCGACTCTCTTGCGAGAACACACATAGCCATGCTTATATTTGCATCCACTGTTCTCTACTACAATTATAAAGACGCATGAACAGTATAGAAACTTGCAAAACCGTTCTGCTGCCTCTTCCAGCTATCGAGCGGAATAGCCGGTCGAATTATACCTACATCAGAATTGATCGTTTCAAACGCATCGGAAGAGCGGTGGCTCTTGGAACGTCTGCTATATATATATATATATATATATATATATATTGTAACTCGCAAATCAAACGAACAGACACGGTGTTCCGATGCGACGAGGAGCACGCACATACACATTTCATCAACTCTCTACACTACAGCTGTCACGCGGATAGACTCCGGCCTCATCTCCTCACTTCCTTAACAGATACGACTGTTACTAAAGCGAAGGGACAGGTAAGCAATGTGTCACAAACAATCAGAAATACGTACGTGCCCCAACGGTCTTCGACAACCGACCGCACACTCGGTATACGTTGGGCAATTCCGTACCTACATCCAACGTTAGATGAAGAGTAGGATACTGAGAGACGCATTTTATATAATCCACTTCTGGTCAGATGTAGGTAGAGAATGAGTCAATGTATGTCGTAGCTGTGGCATTTGAAGAGATGAGAGGTCAGCTACTAGAGGACACACCCAGCTAGAGATTAATGCACAAGGACTACCAATATTAGAACCATCACTACTCTCTAGGTCACTACAATATACACTAGATATCCATACCATATCTATGGACAGTTGTCTCGTAAGTCTAGATAAGAGTGGGCGGGCATAGACCTAGCCGAAGAACTATTCTAGAAGGTCCCTAGGGGTACGGGAGGTTCCACTATTGCTGGTGTTAAGTATGTAGGTGAAAGAAGAACAATACTACATACTCAAGCCTGTGGCATGACACACAGGCTGAAGGCAACCACTGGCAGTGGAATGTCAGAAGTTAGCCCCCCCCACGCTCACGCGGCAGCACATCTAGATATCTAACGGCGTTATATAACGTGGTCATAATACAGATGTGCTGTAGCGTGAGTGTGGTGGACTGACTTGATCCTGCTGTCAGTGAAGGCAACAACTGCTGCTATAACAGAAGATCGGAAGTAAGTGCTGTCAGTGTGATGTTCAGTAAACCACAAGTAAAAATAGCACAAGAATAAGTGCTAAACGTGGCTACTAGTAATATTAACTATTACAACTACTAGTAAAAATATTCTGTGAGCAAATATGTTTTAAAAGCAAGAACGCAGTTTTTACAGCTAAATTGCAGCAATAACATAGTTACACGTATCTGGCATCATTTTTACAAAATAATAAAACGGTACACGACTCTATATTCAATTGCACAACGTCTCCAGAAACTTGCACAATAGAGATACATCTTTTCGCTGTTGCCACCATTACAACCATTTAATGAATTTTCCGCATAGGTTTTGGGGTAATAGAGCATGACACTGAAATTCCACAAAAAACACGTTTAAATCCATAGAAACATACTAGATGGGCTACCTAGTATATTATTTATATGATAAAATCTGTCACAGACTTATGAGTATTCTCCCTGTCATAGCTTTCAGTCACACTAAGTGCTGTACAAATTAATTAAAGGTCAACAATTATTGTATCCACATCCACTATATAACATGTTACGTTCCACATAAAATCTCGTGCACCTCATTTTCTCATGCATAGAGCGTGCTATAGGAAACTTCTCTGCTATGACCACGACAACTTTTGCCCCCCCCCCTATTGGCTATATATCATGACAACTCGTATGAACGGCCACCCAGCTTCGTGTAAACAACGCTGCACGTGTGACACGCTGGTTCTCTCAGCGCCCCGGACGAAATGCCAACGTATGATCCAGCGACGGACTCTCTCGGTCGCGTTCTCTTCCGGACTGCCTACTGACGTGGCCTTTTGCTGGAGCGAGAGGAGGCACTGCTGGAGGAAGACGAGGAGGAAGAAGAGGACGAAGAAGAGGAGCGGCTAGAGCGGCTTCCTCCTGGTTGATAGGCATGGTTGTCCGTTCCTCTCCGATCACTCACCCTGGAGCTTAGGTAACTCGGTGCCTCTATCGCTGAAACAATAAGAGGAGAAAAACACTCTGAATGCGAATTCGTGAATCGCGAGACATGCGGCGACAACTGAAGGATCTTAGCAGCTGATGAAGATCATCTCCACGTAGATACAACGTCCTCATTCCTCAATGTCATGAAGAAATCATGCTAGTGCTGAACTGCTACTTTTCACTTCAAGGGGAATAATTTCCTTGTTATACCTGATGGTGATAGACTTACCAGGATAGACAGCAGGGGATACTTCCCATTATACCTGATGGTGATAGACTTACCAGGATAGACAGCAGGGGGGATACTTCCCATTATACCTGATGGTAATAGACTTACCAGGATAGACAGCAGGGGGGTACCTCCCATTATACCTGATGGTGATAGACTTACCGGGATAGACAGCAGGGGGATACCTCCCATTATACCTGATGGTGATAGACTTACCGGGATAGACAGCAGGAGGGATACTTCCCATTATACCTGATGGTGATAGACCTACCAGGATAGACAGCCGGGGGATACCTCCCGTAATACCTGATGGTGATAGACTTACCGGGATAGACAGCAGGGGGGATACCTCCCGTAATACCTGATGGTGATAGACTTACCAGGATAGACAGCAGGAGGATACTTCCCATTACACCTGATGGTGATAGACTTACCGGGATAGACAGCAGGGGGATATCTCCCTGGGTAGGCCTGGTGTTGGTACAGCGTGTCGATGTTGTACAGATTGTCGTCACCCTCGTCTTCGTAGTAGCTGGCGACGCTGCGCGCGTGCGTGGAGGGCGGCACGCTGACGATGTACGCCGGGTGACCGTAGCTGAAGTTGTCGGGAGCGCCGACATCGCGCATGCTGCCCGTCGACTTCATCGTCTCCAGCTGCATGGCCTTCTGCTTCTCCTTCCTCTCCTTCCTGTATGACCTGGAGACGAGTCACGAGAAACAAGCTTATAGCAGGGTTCATAGTAGTAAGACACATGTTGAAATAAGGACTTATAAGACCTTTTCTGGAGGCCAAAATAAGACTTTTTTACGCGATTTCTGATAGATCGTCGACTATTAAAGTACACTAATAATATTTATATACACAATTGCACAGCAGATTTAATTATTCCGTATTATATATACAACAATTCTTATTCTAAGTCGAGAACAGTTTATAAAACTTAGGTCCTTTGGCAAAAAATAAGGACTATTAAGTACTTTTCTAAGATTTCACCAAAAATAAGTACTAATAAGGGCCCTTATTTTATTTTTGGTAAAATAAGTACTTATAAGACTTTGGAAGACCCGCTACGAACCCTGTATAGACATTCACGTAGGCAATCCGCGTACCTGTTTGATGAGATTGATAGGCAGGCAATATACACAATCAGTATCGCGCTAGGACATTCTAAAAACAATTCTTAGTAACGGACGTGCTGCAAAGTTAGAATTTCGACATGCACGTACACGTACAAACTGGGTGAGCTTGACCAACCCTGGTATCAAAAACGCGACAGGGCATGGTTATCTCGTTCAGCCGTATAGGGCTTCGTCAATGGTTAAACCATAGGGTTTCAGTCCTGTACCGAGACTTCAAATAATGCTTCATCTGCTTCATAACATCATTATCATCTTCACATCGTTAATTACCATCATTATTAGCCATCATCATTCATCATCATTAGTCACTTAAGCGTCTGCACCATCGCCACGGTTACCTATAGCATATCATCCAGATGAGGAAGGCGATGATGATGATGAGGAGGACGCCGCCTACGATGCCCCCGATGATGTAGGCGGTGAGCACCTTCTTCTGTTCGACGGTCTCCTGGCAGCGCAGGCCTGAGAAGCTGCCCGTGCAGTCACAGCGAGCGGAGACGCGCGCCACGCCGGCCGTCGCGTACTGCGTCGTCGTGCAGACGCCGTCGTTAGCGCAGTAGTCCGTGCAGATGTCTGCAGGAGCGAGAGAGAGAGAACATGTACAGTGTGGAGAGAGAGAGAGAGAGAGAGAGAGAGAGAGAGAGAGAGAGAGAGAGAGAGAGAGAGAGAGAGAGAGAGAGAGAGAGAGAGAGAGAGAGAGAGAGAGAGAGAGAGAGAGAGAGAGAGAGAGAGAGAGAGAGAGAGAGAGAGAGAGAGAGAGAGAGAGAGAGAGAGA
>NW_014577075.1:37020-94153 GCF_000485595.1 Priapulus caudatus
AGAGAGAGAGAGAGAGAGAGAGAGAGAGAGAGAGAGAGAGAGAGAGAGAGAGAGAGAGAGAGAGAGAGAGAGAGAGAGAGAGAGAGAGAACACGCACGGGGTGAAACAACGTGATGGGCAGTGGTTAATACAATAGCCGAACACAATAAACGTACAACAGCAGCAATGCCTGTGTAGCAATCTAGCTAGGAATCTTTGTAATATATTGTAAGCACAACTCCATTATTGTTAAAATTTAGTGGTAAATCGAATAAATGTGAATAATAATAATAATGTAATAAAGTGAATAACTGAAGGATTTACTAACCGATTCGTGTGGTGTCATTACCTGAACAGTGAGTGCCATCTTAATATAATATCTTGTACATGTTGTAAGCACGACTGCAGTATCTTCAAAATTTGGTGGGGAATCAAAATAAGCAAAGATTCGAATGATTTAGTAAGTGATTAGTGCGTGAGTTATTTACCGGTACAGTGCGTTCCATTGCCCTCGTAGCCGGGCTTGCACGTGCAGTAGTAGCTGTCTATGGTGTCGTGGCACTCAGAGAATGGATGACACTTGTGCTCATTGCTCCTGCACTCATTCTCATCTGCAACGCACGTGAAGCTACCGTAAACACATGAGTCGCACTACATTTACACGCGAGCGACGAACAACGATACATATATATGCATGACTCCAAGATATAGAACTGTCATTATATATCCTCTGCTGTGTATGACCTCTGCTCATGCACAGGCCATAAACGTAAGGTCAGCATGTTGTCACGTCGCATGGATAACTTACAGAATTACAAATACTGTGACACCAACAACGTCAAATGATGAAGCCAATTTCTACAATTTTACAACATTGCCTTATAAAAAGATTTTATTATTCGTGTTTCTGCATCCTGATCACAGTTCGCTCATGATATCGCATTACAGTTTTAGCACACACAAACACACACCCACGCATGTACTTACATATGCAGACACACCGCATGCACATACTCCCACACATACATACCTTTGCAAGTGAAACCATCTCCCTTGAAGCCTGGGTTACAGATGCAGCTGTAGGTGTTGGGTGGAGCTAGGTCGATGCACTTCGCTTGTGCGTGACAGCGTGCCTCGCCTGACTTGCATTCGTTAGTGGCTGCAAGAAACCATACACAGCAATGATCCTCGTGACGCGGTGTAACAGCAATTCAGTCATGTGTAGCTTCCCCAGGAGTATATAATGAACCTTGTGATAAACCACGTACTCCTTTCTATGAATGATCTGCCATATGTGTCGACATTCCAAAGCCTGCATCCTTCCAATACACAGCTTGGCATTTTAGGGGTAGATGCATGTCTCTCTGAGGATAGCCAGAGGATCAAGGGGGATCAAGTAAATTATTAAACTACCCAGCAAATCTTCAATCAGATTAACAAATTGATCGTGATTACAATCATCAAATTAATCTAATAATAATCAGATTAACTTGATGCCGTGACACTCACAACATGCACCAAGATGTGAGAGATTACAAGAACCTATGCTCAGACAATATGCTATAAATGCCATTAGGTGGCAGCACACTCACATATGCACTGCTCTTGGTTGGTGGCTCCCTCTGTGCGGGTCGTGAACTCCGATGTGGGCGTACACTTGATACAGCTGGTCTGCTCGGCTGCTGGCTGATATTCGCCGACGCGACATAGGACGCAGCGGTTAACCTCGGTATCGAGGTATGAACCGGCAACGCATCGTGCTGCAACGATCATTTACATAATGTATGACATGTTACACGTTGTACGACATGGTTGTACATGGTTAACGACATACAGTGTACAACATGACATACATGGTGTATAACACGTTGATGTGCGGCATGCTATACAGTGTACGATATGTAAGTGCATGAAATATTATGCAGTGTATGGCACGTTACATAGTGTTTGACATGCTGTTCTATATTGTCCCATAATGACAATATTGATTTTGACATGCTATGAAATACTGGTAACGAATAGGCTTCACTAGCAATCAGATTTATTAATTAACGTCTAATTATGGAGGCTCTTGACATAGACGAGTGAGAGCACATTAGATATGGCATATCACCAGTGATATACACTTGACAAGCATTAAGTGATGCATCTATCACAACTAAATCCATTATGCGGGAGAAATTAAAACTAATCTATGCACAACTGTTATCTACAACCAGTAGTAGAGCGCTAAAGAGATGACAGCATCATTGTACTGAGAGTGCAAGGTGATATATATATAACTTACGAACGATGCAGTCTTCCTCGCCCTCTGCTCCCACGCCCTGAGTGGTGCGTGACAATGGACATTCGATACACACAGTGTGCAAGAGGGCATTTCTGTAGCTGCCACGCGGACACGGCGCGCATTGCCCACTAGAGGTCAGCTCAGTGCCCGACGGACACTCCTCTGAAGGTGACAGACAGAGAAAATGAAGTAAGAATCAGTCACAGGCATCTTTCACTGGTTTCTGTACTTTATGATTTACATCATCATTGTCGTGATTTGATATATACATACATATATACATATATATATATATATATATATTCAAATATATGTATATTTGATTCAATTCATATATATACAAATTGAAATATATATTGGCAATCTCTGCTTTGCATAGATGGCAAGGCAGGTGAATTGCCAACAAGCTAGTTTGTAGCAACAATCAAATGAAATACCATGCGCTACGCTATCACTATTATAACGCTAATCATATATAATACCTTGATTCTTTAATAATTAAATGATTTTATACAAATTATTAATCGCTGTAATCGTTAAGGCTCACCGAAGCACTGGCTGCGAGACGTTGCATTCTTCATGTGCGTCGTCATGAACACGGGGCACGGCTCGCACGCGAAGCTGCCCTCTAGTGGCTGATAGAAGCCGAAGCCGCACGGTCGGCAGCGCCCCCCCGTGGTGT
The DNA here is from genome assembly GCF_000485595.1 of Priapulus caudatus. Lineage (NCBI taxonomy): Eukaryota > Metazoa > Priapulida > Priapulimorpha > Priapulimorphida > Priapulidae > Priapulus > Priapulus caudatus. Next base: position 39,969 of record NW_014577075.1, read on the forward strand.
CGTAGCTGTAGCCGGCACGACACACCTCCTTGCAGTCGGCTCGCCGCATCGCGCCTGCGCCGCGCGTCGTGCCCGGGTGACCGTTGACGATGGGGCAGGTCGTGCATGCATTCGACGCCTGCTCGTCGCTGTACGTTGCGACGGGGCAGGCAATGCACGCGCGCGTCGCCGCCTCCCAGTACGTTCCCTTGGCGCAGTTCACTGCAAGTAGTAGGAGTTTCGTTTACGATATCATCAAGAGCTAATAATACCTTGATATCATACACAGCTGCTTTCCAATAATTAGATCATATCAGGTCAAAGGTGAGTGGGTCTGGCAGTTTCTCGAAAGTGGTGTGATCCAGGTCTCATTCACTGATCAGGGAACTTTGCCATCATCTAAAGGAATTTTTTCGTGAGGCACGATAGCGTTACGATATTTGACGGAGTGCTACTGAAAATCCTGCGCATATATCTATGTATAAAATTAATTAATTTCGATAAATTAAATTCTAAAAACTAAATGATTTCATGTGAAAAAAAGAAATAAAATGATATCCAATGAGATTACTTCAGGATCTACACATCGATCGTATTTACCGCAGTCTGTGCCGATGAGAACTTGTCCATCGTCGCACATGTAGTCTATGTCGATCTTGAACGTGTCCAGGTCGGGTTCGAGGCCCGGCAGGGTGTCTTGGAAGTCAAACCCGTTTTCGACAAGCACGTCGTTCTCCACGACCTCACGCACGGTCGAGCTGTCTCCCGTCTCCGCGTCGGTCACCGGGTCGCTGTGTGAGAGATGGTGGCAACCATTAATACATACCCAAGTACGATCATCATAATATGTCGACAGATTTCATCGTATTCCTGATCGTGTACAGAATACGTGAAAAAAAAATCCATTCCAAGATGAATTCGCGATATTAATTGGAATGATGGTTTCCACGTGGACGTCACGTACTGCCATGCACGCTACATGTCTGCCACGATAAGCAATTCTGTTGCCATCTAACACATTTACACCACTTGCTATGCCCAGACGTACTCTACCCAGTTGGTAACTAGCCACATGTAGTACCCTCTATATGCAACATCAATCCTCAAACATCATGCATACGAAATTCATAATAAATTCAGCTACTTCTCTTATATAGGTGCATAGGTACTGCTGTACTGTGGCGTTAGCTATTGAAGCAGTCATCGACGGCATACAAGACAGGATACCTGGCTGCAGGGAAGGCCATCTCAATGGTGTAATGGCGGTTAGGGTCAGCCTGTCTCTTGCTGCGCTGTGCACCTTGGCACTGCACTGTGACATCCAGCCCTCCACAATCCCCATTAGATGCAGTCTTGTGACATAGATGCCACCTGTAGATAGTTACTTGCATATGAAAGGGCTCTTAACTATGCACCTCACTGTACACTAAGATTCACGTGGACATCTACGAATTAGCGGATTGAAAATTACATCCGATTAATTTCCTGTTCGTGCCTGGGTACGTACATTGAAGCAGAACATTGCTTACTGTTATTCAACTTCTAACGATATCATCATTACTATAAACAAGAGAACACAAGAACTAGTTAGGAGCTAAAGTGTACTTCGTTATGTAGTAAATCAAAAATAAGCTATATACAAGTAGACCAAAGCATAGAAAATATTGAATGCCCTGTTTTTTGTCTAGACACACCTGCTATGACCAACACGAACCACTGCTAGTTTCACACTATGGGTGAGGAACCACATACGTTCCACTCCACCCTGCACTCACCTGCTGTTAAGTTGCTGCAGGCGTTTCTGCACCTGCTTCTCCAGTTCTTGCATGCCAGCCTCGTTGCACAGGGTAGCTTTTGGGTATTCCACTACAGACCTGAACATCCTCACCCCGGGACTGGAATCTGCAAAATACGTAGAAAGCACGTGTGAGAGTCACATTGTGTCTCTTATGTCACCTATTAACAGTTGTCACCTCTACACAGTACCGCAAGTAGCATTATGTTTCTGTCATCGGCTACTATACTTACAGGAACATGCAGGGAATGTCAGTAGTCCCTCATCCTCCAGCTCTGGCCGCCATACTGCATCTGCGCCGCACACGTAGAAGGTCGGAACGTCGCGCGAAAACTTCAGCGGTGCCTCGCATGCTATGCTGCACTCTCTGTATTTGTAAGCACATCAAACATCAAGCATATGAGAGGCACATCGAACTAATCATGTGCCTTATAAGAAATTATTGCTGATACAGGTGGAATAACACAGTTGGAATACAGGCTGCTCTCATAGGTTGATTGACCTAGATTCAATCATAATAGTACCGAGCAGAACGAGAGCACTAACAACGCGAGGCTTGATTTCTGTATTAACTTGACTGGCAGACAGATCGATAATCCTTGCTGCTTTCTTTTTATATATAGCACAATCATAACAGATATCACCTGTAGGTGGCACTCCATTCACAATATGCTTACAGCTCAGTGTTATCATGAACATACACGTACATTAGTATATATATATATATATATATATATATATATATATATATATATATTGTAACTCGCAAATCAAACGAACAGACACGGTGTTCCGATGCGACGAGGAATGTGTGTGTGCGTGTGAGTGTGCGTGTGCGTGTGTACATACATATGTATATATATAGTATGTTTATTAAGATGGCATTATTAGTATGATATACAGTAATTAATAACATGAATAACAGAAATAACGAATTCCAGCTCCCCATGCCATCCATGTACAACTCACCCTTATCACAGGCTCTGCCAGTAGTGTTGAATGGACATCTACAGAAGAACTCATCCACGCCGTCGATGCAGACTGCGTTGGAAGGACACGAGGCAGGCGTACAGTCATTCATGTTCACCTGAAACCACACATGATGTGCTACCATTATTGATCACGTCTACTCTCTCACAGGTTTTCTACATCTCGTGTACACGAGCTGAAAGTTGGGTAGACAGGCAAGTTTAGCCACAATGTTGGAAGTCACCAGAGTGAGTACAACAATGTTCAACTTCATCAGTTACTTAATTGGTATATATGTGTGCATGCGTTTGTGTGTGTGTGTGTGTGCGTGTGCATGTTCGTGTGTGTGCGTGTGCATGTTCGTGTTTGTGCGTGCTCGTATTCGTGTTCGTGTTCGTGTGCGTGCGTGTGTAAGTGTGTGTGTGTGAAACAATACAATAATATTGTATATGTTTATGCTAACACTCACGTTACAGTTCTGTCCAGTGTAGCCAGCAGCACACGTGCACACGTATCCACTCGGACGATCTTCACACGTGGCACCGTGAAGGCACGGACTCAATTCACAAGTGTTAGCTGCTATCTGACATCCCTCGCCCACGTAACCTGCACCAAGAACACACACACATAGAGCTGCCACATTAACAGACGTTATTATCTTACAATAATTACGAGTTTAATCTATGCTGCATCTACAGAATTTTGACTTCCCACATTCCAAATATATATTTTGTACTCTTCATCACAGAACACTTTTCTCTTACCATATATATGTATGTATGTATGTATGTATGTATGTATATATATAAATATATATATATATATATATATATATTCACAGTATCTCATTCATCATTACGGCACCTGTATTTGTTGCCGGGTCCCCACGACTGGCACGTGCGGGTGCCGCCCTCTGGTCCCGATGGCAGTGTCGCGCAGACATCCTTCAGTACATAGATCTTGAACATGCAGACGGCCATGTTGTTGGACGTATCGCGAGCGATGTACGACACGGTGTGCTCGCCCCACATGAACTGCATGCCTGCACGGTGGAGACACGCACTGTTAGTTATCGCCTGCTGCCGGCTGACAGTTATTACATGCCGCACAGTTATAAACGAATGACAAAAATAAAACAAGCTGCACAGTGTTGTGTGTTCCTCCCCTTCAAAAAAGAATGAAGTCGATTCAAAGGTGCATGAAGAAAATGAAAATTGAAAGTAAATTCAATTAATAAATCATAGTGAAGTCATAGTATTCGACCAGGTCACCTTCCGTTTCAGCAGAGGTCATATATAGGCATGGTAATATCTATTGGCCATCAGTATAGGAGCGCATACCTGAAGCGTGTGATGACTCGATGCCGTTAGCAGCTATCCCGACGTTGTCCACAAACCTGGGTTCCGTCCAGGTTACCTTCACCTGTTTCTTGTCACCAGCTAGCATGACGATGTCCTCGGGGCAGTAGACAACCGTAGGCGGAATCTTGTCTACAAGGAACGAAACACCACTCATGTAACTGATCAGTCGATCGGTTGATACTTTCTATAACGATTTACAATTAGCTAACAGTTCCAATGTATGTTGATGATCACTTCCATCTGGCCTGGGCCTATTACCATCTTTGCTCAGGCCTGATGAACACTTCCTGACATTTTCTGTAACACTTTATACATGACATTAAGACAATCAGTGCGTTCACGTGAGATAGTTACTCGCAAATTTTAAAGTGAGTTAGAATGAACACAAAGAAACATATATGTATAGCTTTAAAAGTGTTCTACTGCTTTAGAAAAAATTTTACCCAAAAAGTCGCAAGCTATACAAACGAGGATATACGAGGATGCGATGCATCATAGAACCATGTCTGCTTTATCTGCATCTCAGGTTAGTCTCCACAATTCCTCTTTACAGACCAGTTTTATGTCTCAACGTGTATTATTTTAATATATAGTAAGTTTCATCTTAGTGACCACACTATACGTACAGTCACACTCTGCGCTTCACATCTACAAACGCCCACCAATCACCAGGTTTCAACACCTCAACATCTTGCGCCGACACGGCGATTGCCCCACCCGCTCGCACTTACCTGATACGGGCACATCGCACCGGTCTCCCTGGAACTCGGGATCGCAAATGCGCTGGCCACACGTGGTCGGCGTGGAGACCTCGACGTGTCCGCGCATGTCGTTGTAGCCGGCCCAGCGAAGCACGAGGCCGCGGAAGTTCACCGGTGCTGCCATGCAGCTTCTCACCTGTCAGTAACGAGCGAGCACGTCATGACCGCTCATCTACGATTACACCACTAACGCTGTCTACAGTCAACCCTGTACGCAAGCGACAGCTAAGGGAAAGCCAGAAATTGGCGTCCTGTATCGACTGGTTTCCGTTTTATAGAGACGTCGCTTGCCATATAAATGTGATAAATGTTATTTTGTTGATATTACTACTGCCAATTGCATCTCGATGTATACTTGGTGTACAAACACAAACTTATCACACAGGCGGCTGGATTTCAGGACCAGTTCTAGGAAGACAAGCGACAAGCATGTTGAGAGGTAGGAGAAAGAGCAAAAACGGACTGTTCACTTAGCAACTATATTTATCGTTACTGTAACCGTAACTGTACAGTGTCAACAAAAATGTAACGGTAACTGTCACTTGTGAATCTAGGGTATCTATACCTGAGCAGGCATTTCCTCAGTGAAGCTAAGAACACGGTTCCACACGTTGACACGGCTGAGGTAACCTCTGAACCCGCGGCCTGGTACGGCCATGCCCGTGTGCGCGTCCACACGGCTACCCAGCGTCGTCCACACACTGCAAGTCACGAACATATGAGTGACGGCAGGTATAATACAGAATATAATACACAACTCTACACACGTCTAAAGTATTGAACTTGAATCAATTGAAAAACTGGCCAATGTTGCAATTTTGTCTTCAATAGGGTGATTAATACGGCTTTTCCATGAGAATTTGCACCATTTATTTTACATAGAATAGGCTTGGTAATACCTCATAGGTAAGGTCAGTCCCTGTCCGTAGCCGGTGCCGCTGGCCTCCGGAATGCGCACCCCATGCCAGATGAGAGCATAGGCACCAGTGTCTGAACTCCATGTAAAGGCAAGATGGTGCCATTTACCTGCAAGATTTACCGAGCAAAACTTTAACCCGCTCTTACTCTTGTGTGAGCAATGAACAGATCTCCTGCATGAGCCTTTTCTAATGCCTATTCATTTTTAAACAGTTTGACATCATTCCGGAATTAAACGGATTTGGATTTTTTGGTGAATGACGATGTATGTACGAGGGATCTAAACTAATCAAGCCAATTCGTGTGACATGACTAGGGTGATGGCCACGGACGGTTACGATTAGAGTTATGGCTACGGTTATGGATTACGATTAGGGTTAGGGGGTGATGTGCGGAGTATGAAGTATGTATATGATGGCAGCAGATCGGTGGCAGGAGAGCTTACCGTCGTTGACGGGTCGATTGTCTCCGTACTTGAGCAGCATTGTCGTGTCCTTGAACACGGTCACGTGAACGCCCTCACTGTCAAACCGCAGCATCTGCCTCAGACCCGCAGCCTTCGTGACGGACCTACGCATAACGAACGGACACACGCGAGGTGTCATAACACAGATGTCATTACAGAATGTATCCGATTTATAGTCTTTCGCATGCGTCATTATGTCGTAGACAGTCTGCTAAGCCTATAAGTAACTAACTTGAATTAATCTTGAAATAAGATCATTATAGGATCTTTCTCTAAACATATCTAGTTACAGACGTTCCCTTGTTAACTCAACGGGGTGACAGATAATCGCGAGGACCTTATAGTATGACACAGGTGTTGGTGGGTGCACTGCAGGGCTACAGTGCAGGGGTTCTCTGGCAACACTCTGAGTCAGTCATAGCCAAGAAGATCGCACGAGAACATACTTAAAATATGATAATATTTATTAACAATGTATATTGTATATGTGTGAGTCTCACACAAATCTAATCTACGAATCTAAGAAGAAGGGTAAATGAACTTACTTTGACTGGAACATTGTGAAGAACGTTCCTCGCTCGGCATCTGTAGTGAAGCGCACCCACATGGCGACGGTGAGCCCGGGAGAACCTAGCGGCACAGGGTAGGGCAGCGAGGCACTCGCGTTTTTGTACTCCCCGCTGAACTTCAGGTCATAGGCAACATTAATTTCTGAAAAACGAAACACAATGTGTGCGAATGTGACACATACCATTGTATATGAATCAGTTGGCAACAAAATGTTTGGTTTTCATATATACATACATATATATATATATAGATATAAATATATATATATATAGATATAAATATTATAATATAAAATATATATGTTATATCTGTGTGTGGCGCGGTGTGTGCGTGTGTTGCATGTGTAGTGTCGTGTGAGTTTGCGGTGCGTGTTACATACATATGTATAATAATAGTAGTTTATTAAGATGGATTATTAGTATGATTACAGGAATTAATAACATGAATAACAGAAATAGAAATTCCAGTTCCCCATGGCACTCACTGGTACAGACCACCCTTAATCACGGCTCTGGCATAGTGTCTGATGGACATCTTACAGAAAAGAACTCATCCACGCCTCGATGCAGACTGGTTGAGAAGGACACGAAGCGCAGCGTAACAGTCATTCATGTTACCTGAAACCACAACGATGATGTCTCCATATTTGATCACGGTCTACTCTCTCAACAGGTTTCTAGCATCTCGCTGTACACGAGCTTGAAGTTGGCTGTAGACAGGCAGTTTAGTCCACAATGTTGGAAGTCACACAGAGTGATACAACAATTTCAACTTCATCAGTTACTTAATTGGTAATATGTGTGGCATGCGTTTGTGTGTGGTGTGGTGCGTGTGCATGTTCGTGTTCGTGCGTGTGCAGTTCGTGTTTGTGCGTGCTGTATTCGTGTTCGGTTCGTGTGCGTTGCGGGTGTAAGTGTGTGCTGTTAACAAATACATATATTGGTATATGTTTTAGCTAACCTCAACGTTACAGTTTGTCCAGTGTAGCCCGCAGCACACGTGCACACGTATCCACTGCGCGATGTTCACACGTGGCACGGTGAAGCACGACTTCAATTCACAAGTGTTAGCTGCTATCTGACATCCTCGCCACGAACCTGCCAGCAAGAACAACACAAATAGGCTGCAAATTAGAAGTTATTATCTTTACAAATAATTACGTTTATCTATGCATGCTCTACAGAAATTTGACTTCCCACATTCAAATATATATTTGGTACTCTTCATCACAGAACACTTTCTCTTACATGATATTGATATGAGTAATGTATGTTATGAATATATATGTATGTATGTATGTATGTATGTATGTATATATATAAATAATATATTAGAATTTTATATATAGAAGCTGCAGAAAATTATCAATGTCGAGGTCAGAGCATAGGAAAGCTCCTAAAAACGTCATCGATTCCTTCTCTTTCTCTTTCCCATCTTCCTCATATCTCCCTCCCTCTCTTTCTCTCCCTCCTTATCGCCTTCTGTCATTCTCTCTCTCTCTCTGAACTGGCGCCTTCATGTTTGTTACCTCGGGGACAGCTACACGAGACGTCGGTGCCTGTAGACACACACATGCCACCGTTGACACACGGGTTCCCTATGCATCGGTCTGACGTCGTATTGCAGTTCTTGCCGTCGGAGCCACCAAGACACCTGTGCACACATCACACCAAACTAACCTGTATTACTCCACGCTTGCATCGAACTCTCAGTAGTAATACACTCAAACTTGAATATAAGAGCCACTCATAAGAAACTCCACGCCTCCTATATAGGCAGGTCTACATGGCTGGTTTCACTGTGTACCCCCACATGTACATCATAGTGAATCACAGAGAAACCCTAGCTCTACCTGTGTAGCCCTTCGCTCCTGCTACAGCGTCCCTGTCATGGAAGTGAAGAGCTACACAGGTAGAACTAGGAAAACACCAAAAGTATGCTTCATAGACATGTGTTCTGTCGGGGCAACTGCTAACACAGATTTGACTGTACTTGCTATTTAAACAAATTATCGTTGGAAATATTAAAAAAGTCGGTATTTGCAGCAAAAGCAACAAACCAACGAGAAGCAAATAGCCATGCGGCAATAAACCTATGCCTGAAGACCACGTGAAAATTCCGGCGTGATTTTTTTCAACGAATTGAAATTCCCTAAACAAAGCAAGACCACAGTGCCTGAACTACACCAAACTCAGCGCATGGCCGAGCAATGCAATGCCACTCGACGTAAGCGAGGCGACCGTACCCGCAGAAGTAGTCGCCGAACACTGGTATGCAGGACGCGTTGTTCTGGCACGGTGTCGATACACAGAAGTCGATCGGTGTATCACATCTCAGACCCTCCCATCCTGGCTGACACTCACACTCAAACCCGCCCACCAGATCTATGCAGTTACCGCCGTTGGCGCAAGCGCCGATGAAGCAGTCGTCAATTTGCACCTGAAGTATGGGTGAAGACATTAAACATTAACTGTGTGAAAGACGTGGCACAGATGCAGTAGGTAGCGAATTTCTTCTAACCTTATTACAATCTTCCATTTATTGTGCATATAATCGAGGTTATAGCACTGACATGCAGTTAGCATTTGTCAAGGTTCCTCTGAGTTTCTAAAAAGTTAATAGTGAGAAGAGTGATAAAGGAAAAAACAGTGAGGAAAGAGAGATCGAGAGAGAGAGAGTAAGTGAGACATACCTCACAGAATTTGCCAGTGAATCCATCATAGCATTCACATTTAAAGTCATGGATCATGTCAATGCAAGACATCGTTCCCTCGGCACAACCAGCATTGCCACAGTTATCTATGTTGTGGCAATCCGCACCTGAAATCATGTGATAAAGTAATGACGAATAATCAATTTACCTGTCCATTCGCATGAGATCACCACACCCCTTGGGAATTGTTGCTACATCAGTCAAGCAGGACCAGTTTGTACGTGTATTTTAAGTGTGCTCGCAGAATTTTCAACCTTTGTGGCATTTTCTTACCAAGTATTGTCTTTAGGATGCCTTATTACAATGCTGATTGGCTAAAGCTTCCTGTCAATCACTCAAATTGGATATGTTAATTGATTATATTAGCATCAAGATATGAGAACAAATAACTGCAATGTAATTGCTACCTTTTAAAATGGAACATCTTTTGGATTTCATCTAATTGGATCTACTCACGCTATACTACTACATGAAGTTACTAGTCTGAACAAAACATAAATATGTAAAGATAATATGTATTAATACGCACACATATAAGCAATGAACAAACGCTTTTGGTTCCTGCTCCCACAAAACATATGAAACCTAGCATTATACCAGATATATCACATACAGGATCAGGGGGGAGATAAGGACATAATTATAATAAGTCAAGTATAATAACTTAGAAAGTATAATATTTTCCTATTCCATCAGACATACCTGTAAAACCAGGCAGACACCTGCACTCAAATCTATCCACAAGATCAAAACATTTTGTATTGTTGAAGGTCAGACAAGGGGCAATCTCACACTCATCTATGTTGTGCTGGCAATTTCTTCCTGTGAATCCTGGTGGACAGGTACATGTGTACCTGCAGTAATACACAACATCACGTAACCATGGAAAAAGAGAAACTGGATAACGAATTAACAGATAATAAACAAAGGCAATGTCACCAGCATTTCTACTAAAATAATGAACTGTGCTTTTACCATAACTACGAACTATGTTTTAATACAACCACGATCATATCTACACAATAGCAAATATTATGTGTAATATACAATGTACAGATGCTACGACATATTTTATATCACTCGTTTATGACTTACCCCTCCATGGTGTTGCTACAGATTCCTTCGTTGGTGCAAGGAGCACCAGCGCAGTTATCCACGTTCTCCTCGCATGTCTCACCTGTGAAAAAGACAAAAACACAAGGTCGTTATTGTTTCTTGTGTATACACGCGCACAAAACGAGTTAGTTTTTCCATATGTATACGCACAACAAAGGCATATTGACGCAGCAATCGTTTCTAGGGTAAAGCCTGCTAGCATCAGCACGGGGGGGGGGGAGATGCAGCTCACCTGTGAATCCAGGCTCACAGATACAGGACGTGTTGTAGAGATTGTCGACGCACACTCCGCCGTGTGCGCACGGGTTCGGTTCACACAGACGCTGCTTCACCTCGCAACGCTTGCCGGTGAAGCCGTGCGGGCAGTCACAGTGGAAGTCTCTGAACAGATCCGTGCAGCTAGCATTGAGCAGGCAGGGATGCTCCCCACAGTCGTCTGTAACAATAGTACACTTGTAGGCGGTGTCATCAATGAGGCACACACAGATATCCTATACTACACGTATCACGTGTCATCGTCCGATATCCTATAACAATGGTGATCAATCCACACAAAATCCCTCTTTGTAAGAACTTGTGGTTAAACTAGTATCGCATTTACATGTTTTAAAGCTTAACCAGAGTGTTGATAGTAACCAAGACTGTATGTGTAATACATATATATATATATATTAGCAGGAGTGTATAATAGAGATATCTATATTACACACTCCTGATACTATATATCTATGGAGATCCACTATTTAATACATATTAGCATCGTCAGTATAGGAATATAACAACAGCATGAACCAGTATCATAAAACCTTCATTGTCATTGTCAATGTCTTCAGCATCAGCAGTATCAGTACTCACCGATACATATTTTAATCGTGTTCTTATCTGTATACTACTGACATAACTGACCCTAACTCTTCTAGCCATGAAACTTTATTATTATTAAATCTTACTTTGTATGTAATTAACATTAATGTATGTAATAAAAACATAATTAGGGTAATGTAAAACCTTTGTAAAATTTATGTTAATTTAAAAGTTTAATGACTAACAACGACCAGCATCATGGGTGTCAACATACCGATCTCAGTCTCGCAGTTGCTGCCGGTCCATCCCAGAGGGCACTGACACATGTAGCGGCTGAGTGGTAGGGTGACACACTGACCGGCGTTTCTGCACACGGGCGGCACGCTGTCACACGGGTCGATCGTCTCGTTACAGCTGCAACACGCACCGCACATCCACTCAGACTCCAAGAATCGCCGCGAAGCCTCACAATGCCTCGCCACTTTTATCGTTGTTACGCAATTACACTGACCGCGCCACGATCGTGAGGTTATTGAAGCTTCTCTCCAATGACATCACGATCGGTGCACGGAAATCAAAAAACTCCGAGTCGTAAAAAACTCAGAGTCTGATCTGCACCAGGTATATAAATTACTTAACTACACAACCTACATTACACAAAGTACTACGATTGCCAAACTCTACAGAACTTTTCTCTCAGTTCGCTCGAAATGGGAATAAGAGCGACTGAGAGAGAGTATGGTAGAGTGTGGTATAGAAGGTATAGTAGAGTGTGGTAGTGTAGTATGGAGTGTATAGTAGAAAGTGTGGTAAAATGTGGTAGAGATAGTGTGGTAGAGCTGTAGAGTGTGGCACATGGACAATGGACTAAAATAATTAAGGGACGTATCCAAATCAATAATGCAAGTAGTTAGTGAACTTCGCTTTAACGCTTACAAAGTTCCCTTGAAGCCTGATCTACACAGGCAGTTATACTGGTCGACTCCATCCTGACACATGCTGGCAAACGGACATGGTGCACTCGCACACTCATTCGGCTCGACCTCGCAGTTCCTGCCACTGAATCCTAGAACGAGAGATATGTGCCGCGTTATAACCAATGCCATGGAATGATGAAACGTTCCGCGGCAAGAACAAACGCTAGCTATTTGTTGCGTTTTAGAAGATCTTGCCGTTTTCTTAATGCAGAACGACAGTTCGCAAAAAACAAAAAACAAAAAACAATTGTTCGAAGTGGTGATATAAATTTAAATTTACTAAATTAAAAATCAAACAAAGGCCTACATGCAATTAGGCAAGTAACAATTGACGATCAGGAGTAAGCCCATGTTTATGATGTATTCCGTATAATACACTAATATAACCATGCGACCTCTTTTATGGAACCAGTTCTACCATACACACACGCACCTGCAAACACACGCATGCATGCACGCACCCACGCGTACGCACGCACGCACGCACGCACGCACGCACACACACACACGTGCGCGTGTGCCCCCTCACACACACTCCGGTGTAGGTCTTACCATCCGGACATCTGCACAGATATCCAATCTCTAGGTCCGCACAGACGCCGTTGTTCAAACATGGAGACGCCTCACACTCGTCAATGTTCGTTGTACAGGTGGAGCCACTGAAGCCACGCTTGCACACGCAGCGAGGGCCATGGTCGAATGCTGCGCAGATTCCCGCGTTCTGGCACACGTTCGTGCAGTCGACTGATAAAGGGGAATGCATTATATTATCGCAGATGCGAATCGGAGCACATTGCAAAGTTTAGAGGCTTTTATGTTGTACGTATATGCATTCAATCCTGTGTTAGTCGTCACCTCCACAAAAGAAACACTATGATTGTTTTGTCATTTCTTTTAAGTGGATCTTATATGCAGGTTAAACTGTATAGGTTAAAAAATAAAATAAACACGATGATTACCTATGGACATACATATATTGATTGTTATATTGCCACCTAAATTTAAAATATACCTAAATGCCACACAGTAGAAACAGTACATGATTACAATACAGAAAACAACACATCCATGCAAATGAACCTGGGGCGTCAAAAACATTTCAATTGTAAAACTAGTTTTAAGTTAAGTTTAAGTCTTAGTTTAAACCTTTCTCCTGCATTACAATCGTAGCCATCACCAATGTAGAGCTTGGATGTGTTTTTGACAGTGCGTCCCCCCACCCCCCGAGCCCTGAGGTATTCAGCACGATCTCGTGCGTTTATCCCTCTCTATCTCTTCCACTCTCTCCCTACCTACCCCCCTTCTCTCTTGCCTTTATTTTTTTTTTCTCTCTCTGTCTCTCCCTCTGTCTCTCTATGTGCCCCTCTCTCTCCTTCTCTCGGACCCGCTCACTGTTGCTCCCTCTCACCCTCTCCCGTATGTTTTATGCTCATTTTATGCTTTACACATGCATACCTTCTATGCATCCGCGGATGCTATCGGCGCCCGCATCGCCGGACGTGGTCAGCTGGGCTGGACACTCGGTGCACTCTGCCGACCCCTCCACGTCCGTGTAGTAGTTCTTCGTACACGGCTTGCATGGCTGCAGTCCCGTGAGAGAGAACTGTCCTTTGGGACAAGGCTCTGCAAAGACGAAAGCGAAGCATCAGCAAACTGCACTGGCATATGAGAAGAAAGGTAGATATATATATATATACATGAGGATAAAATTTATTCTCGTCGCACACGTTGTTAAACATGTTAATACACGTTTAGAAAACGACGCAAGAGGGGACGTGTCACATTAGCGATGACTTCTCGTGTGATCTCTTCTAAAAATCAACAACGATCTAATCATTCACTCGCACAAAACAGCACTGGTTCGCCGTGTATATCGCTGAATAACTGTCTCTTAATTATTAGTGGCATAATTTAAGTGAAACCTACACCGGCTTATCATAACAGGGTCATACCTTTGCAGTCTTCAACTTCAATGCTGCCTCTGTCAACGTTGTACAAGCCGGGGGGACACACAGTGCAGAACCTGCTACCACCGACTCCAGGTACACCGGCGTATGTATTGGGCCGACACTGCTCGCATGGAACGATGCCAGTGAGAGAGAACGTACCAGCAGGACAGGTTTCTGAAACGGCAGTAATGCTCAATATTTTATAAGTGAGATTGCAATATCACGACAGTGATACTAGAACACGTTTAAACATCTATGGTACGGCATAGCATCAAAGTAACTCTAAGTATCAGGATACTACACTGACAGAAATAAAACTGTGAACTGTGAACTTGATTAGGACATAGCATAATAGCAGGGATTAATAACGACAAATTTGTCATCAATAATGTAATAATTTTTCATTATTAACCCCTGATAATAAAAATCTTTTCGACACTCTGTACTCACGTATGCACTCTGACACACTTGTCGTCTGCACGGTCCTAGTGTAGGTGTTGACAGGGCAGGGGATGCACTGAGTGGCACCAGGGGCAGACATGAACGTCCCTAGAGGGCAGGGGTTGCAGTCGCCCTCACTAGTCTGGTACGTTCCTGCAGGACACATGACTGAAACAAATGCGACACCATGTGTTTAGTCGATACGTACGGAAGCAAGCACAACTTTTTTCAGCTACTCCTTTTTATTCGTTTCACCTAAGTCACGCACTAGCTCCTGACTGCGTTTTTTTGCCACTCAATTTTAACCAAGACAGCAATAGCAACCAACTGCAAGAACTAACCGCTGAGGGCAAACAGAAGCCGAAAATCAAACGACTTCAGAAATTAAACATCACAAAAAACCCGACAGACGTTTATTTCACGGTCATCCCTTGCTCACATTCAGCATTGCACTAAGATGAAGTAAGACCTGAAGATGCAACCCTGAACCTCAAAGCATGGATCCAGGTGAACAGATTACATAGTCTACAAGAAGTAGAACAGAATACATTCTAGTGGTGCATCTATTCGGCACTAGTGACGACGGCATTGCTACGTACGACAGGTAGGTGACTGCGGCGAGCCCTGCAGGATGTGTCCGGGGGCGCAGGAGTAGCCGATGCGGTTGACCGCCCGGTTACTGACCATATCCGGACACCCGCTCGCGGTCACGTTCAGCAGCGGGTAGACGGGGAATGCTCTTATGTTGAAGATCGTCCGCAAGGTGTCGCCGCAGAACTCGAGCAGCGCGACCATGTGGCTGTCGGCGGTGATCCGCATCACGTAATCGATGATCACTTGCTGCGATAAAAATCCGAAATAGTAAAATATCCGAAATAACCAACACGTAAACGGAACGCAATCGATTTGTATAACGATTCATTTGACCAATAGTTACTTGGCATGACTGACAGGCAGGTCTAATCAATCAGCATTGCGATATGACGTTCGAAATCTGTAACCAAATGTTGGAGATGCCATTTTTTACCAGATAGAACCTACGTAAACGATGTAATAAAGGCAATGCTTAGCAAAAGACTGCTGCAAAGTAGACATTTTGGCGTGCAGACGTGTGAAACAAAATGCACGCACTGGGTGAGCTTGGATAACATGAAAAGGGGCGTGGTAATCTCGCAGAAACAGATTAATTCTACTAAGATTCTTCATTAATTGGCACTCGAGAGTGTCTGTACTTCTTTAAATCGTTACATGAATGCTAAGTTGCGACAGCATATGTGAGGAGGCGTGGTGTTCACGTACCAGGCCGTCGGGGGCGACCTCGACGCGTGTGTCCAGGAATCGGACGCTGACCGTCGGTCCGAGCGTGCAGCGCTGCGAGAACTGTCGCTGGATCGTCGGCAGGCTCGCGCGCAGGTTCTCGACGTACTGTCCGACGCAGTCGAGCGTGACGGCCGAGGTCGGCGTGTACGCGAGCGTCGTCGTCATCTCGTAGGCGGCCGCTGGCAGCGAGGCGTCGACGCACGCCGGCGCGATGCCGCCGGGCTGCCAGCCGCTCGCGTCGAAGCACGTGTACTGCCGCAGCGGCGCGTCGTCGACGAACCTGCGAAGTGTTGACGATGATTCGACGTGTTCGCAATGCGGTGCGGTGTCGCTTGGCGTGGTGTGGTGCGGTGTGGCGTAGCGTGGTGTGGTGTGGTGTGGCGTGGCGTGGTGTGGTGTGGTGTAGTGTAGCGTGGTGTGGTGTGGTGTGGTGGTCTGGTCTGGCGTTGTGTGGGGAGGTGTGTGGTGTGGTGGCATTGTGTGGTGTGACGTGGTGTGTGGCGGGGCATGGCGTGGTGTGGTGTGGTGGGGTTTGTAGTGTAATGTAGCATGGTGTGGAGTGGTGTGTGGAGTAATGTAGCATGGTGTGGGGTGGTGTGTGGTGTGATGAGGAACGGTGTGACGTGGCATAATGTGGCGTAAGGTGGTTTGTGGTGTGATATAGCATGGTGTGGTGTTATGTGGCATGGGTCTAGTGTTGTGTTGTGTCATGTTGTATTGTATCATGCCGTGTAAATGTAAATGTCACGTAACATAACGTAATCTAGTGCAAATGTTACACTCAATTAAGTTAATACAGTCAAATGTTACAGTCGATGTAATGTGCTTACCGGAAGCCTGGGTCGCATGTGACGTTACACAGTAGTCCAACACCACCCCTGCCAGTCTGCTGGGAACACCTCCTCTCCCCATTAACTGGAGTCACTAGCGACCATTCCGTGCAAGGAGCAGCTGTGTAACAAAATGAGAGAAATGTGTAACAAACAGACATAAACCATATAACACATACACAGAAAACATATTTTGCAATTTTTAAGATACTTCGTGATGCATTGGATGATCCACAAATTTAGAAAGTAATAGACTGAAAAAATAGTGCATAACAGCCTTCCAAACTACCTCATTCGACATAAAGTAGTGCATCCTCTAAGCCACAAGATACAATAACTTGCATAACTAATGCCTATACCACGTATAAATTAAGTAGTGTTAATATGTTACAAAAAATTTAATGTTTGAACTGATGATGAGGAAGTGAATGTGTGATTGCCACAGCTCTGTTAGTGCTGGTTCTTATAATTTCACACCTACAAAAGATCTCTCGATCTACAAGGGAAATTATGGAATAACACACCTTCGACAGATACTTGGTACCTGCAGCTATCGCTGTTGCCTACTGCATCTACTACCTCAACAGTCACATCAACAACTCCGTTCAACGGAATCTCAACAGAATCGGGCTCAAAGTTGATCAGGATTTCGCCTATAAGGTTGGGTGGAAATTGTTAGTGTCTAAAACTATACATGAAATAATTAAATGTCAGGATAAATATAAAATATTTATCGGTCATCGAAATTGTTGCTTCAGTAAACTATCTGAATTCACCTCGAAATTAAATGTTTTTATATACATATCATGATTTACATTCAACTTTTATAGCAAGGATTTCATTTGCGATTGATCATTATTGCAAGATATAGTGCATTGCGGTTGGTGTAGTGCATGTCACATGCGATGGAATACACCTCATCACTCACCTGAAGCATCGAATGCTTCAACGTAATCGTTTGTGAAGTTGAGAGTGTAGGCATCAGCTTGCAGGGTGACATGGCGCACGCCTCCCTCCGGGCACTCCTTGATCACTGGCGCTGTCTGATCTGTAACAAGCGGCAACCTTGTTCACAGACACGCACGCCACCACTACTCACATCTACCCCGGATGTAAACACCCACAACTCATGCACGTGTGCTCAGGAGTCACACACCAATAGTTGCCGTACTCTCAACGCCTATAGCTTGATGCACAGTCTGGAGTGTATATTTGCAATCGCAATGTGAGAAATCTACGTTCCTCACAACACATTATCATGTTCCCTACCTGAATGACTTCGGTGTTCTTCACCAAATCAATCAATTAAATACGTCGTCCCGCGTCTCTGGGGCGACCTCGTGTCAGCTCATTGCACTACCTACTGGTCTACTGCCGACGATGCTAAGCTGATCATGTCACACGTACCTCGGACCCTGATCGAGACGACACACGTGTCGTAGTTGCCGGCTGCATCGTAGGCGATGTACGTTATGTCGAGCGGCTCGCGCACCATCCGCGGAGGCATGAAGAGCGGAGGTACGATCTCATACCTGACT
The DNA here is from genome assembly GCF_000485595.1 of Priapulus caudatus. NCBI lineage: Eukaryota > Metazoa > Priapulida > Priapulimorpha > Priapulimorphida > Priapulidae > Priapulus > Priapulus caudatus. Next base: position 58,476 of record NW_014577075.1, read on the forward strand.
ATTTTACCTGCAAGTGCACACATCACACCTTTATACCAGCACTCGATCCTACCACCGTATCAATGTGAATGCACGGGTCGGTTTATTTTATTTTTTGGGGTAAGGTAAGCGATGCTTTCACTTTAATCAGACATTTTGAGGCACTATGACAAGTTGGAGATATAAAAACAAACACTTCATTGAAAGGATGAGTGCAGACTCCCTTAGCAGCTTTCCCCCAAGTTTTTCTGCCATATTCCTGTGGGATAGAGTCTCACTCGACTACCGTGCCTGGGAAACTAAACGTCTATACAACATCTAAGTGGTTGTGCAATCAATGAATATTATTTCGCAGAGCTGTGTACTCCCAAAATATCTACGTGACATCAGAAATGAATAAAAACACATTTGTTTTTATTTACTCCTGGTGACATCTATACTAAACATCTATACCAGACAGTGGGGAACTACTGCTACGTGCAATACCATGAGGGGTACTTGTACATGTGTACTATCTGTACAATACTCTATGAATCTAAACATCTATGCAATTGTCAAATACACATCTGTTTCTTGCACTGATGACTACGCACAATAGCACTGTCCTGAATCCTAGTCTACAGCCCAGACACCCTGCAGCATTCAACTTCTCACATCTGCCCCCATGTTGCACTCACCCGAATTGTCCTCGGCAACGGGAACATTGTAGTCGACCATTCGAGGTCCGCTCAGCGTGTCGTTAATGAGGATCGGCTGCAGCGGACAGTTAACGAACCGTGGGCCCTGCACATCTGTAATGATCGACGAGCAGACGTTACCATATGTTACCAATGTTATGAACGAATACGTTACATGAGAGAACAGAGTATACATATGGTATCCCTATTCTACTTCTACTTCTATATAATAATACTGGACAGTCGTTATTACTATTACTATTCATTTACTATGTGTGCCGTGACGTACAAAAGGTGAGAGCAAGCATCCAAGTGCTACTGACACTAAATATGTGAGAGGCAGAAGAATATTACAGGAGTCACAAAACTATTCGTGTATTTTAATTTTACAGTTTATCATCATTGCTAGAGAACTTGTTGTAAACCGAGAATTCGTTAACGAAGCATTGATCATAAAATTACGAACATCGTGCAAGGTATGCTCTAATCTGCAGATAGCAGATTGGAAATGACGGTCGTGCTAATATGCAATTTAATAATCACATCGACGCTCTGCACTATATATATATGCTCACTTTAGCAGAAGGGTAGGAGGTAACGGAGGATGATTTTTATTTCGCAAAGCAGAGTTAAGGACAACAGATAACGTTCACGCACCGATGCACATGGGAGTCGACGCGTTCCAGCCGACGGCAGCCGTCTCTCGAGTGGCGCACCCTAGCAGACCGATCTTGGCGCACTTGTTGTCGAGATTGTCGAGTATCTGTATCTGCACATGTCGCGCGACAATCGGCTCGACGAGCGGGAACGTGCGCAGGCTGCCGTACTGGTCCTCCGAGTTGTCGTTAAACAGCTGCCATGGCAACCATAGCGGAGAGATGATGTTAACAAGACCGTATGACGCAGGAACTCGTTACAAATAACTATATGATTATATTATTAATTTATATTATAATATTAATACTAATATTAAAACTTATGATAAATACCATGACTGTAAACAATATAAGACAATCATAAGATAATAGATAAATGAATAATAGAGAGAAGGTATGATGCACACATGAGCGAGCCATTACTAAGCAACTGCAGTATTCCTCTGACATCTACTATTAGGAAAAGTAAGATAATAAAAAGGAAAGATAGAGATTCAATAAATAAATAAATAATAAAGTATGATACATGATAAAGCGAGAAAGTAAGAAAATCTAGACAATCAAAGATAGTAAAATACATATAAACACATAGAAAAACTTGCTATCTTATATTATATAGTCATAGGACCATGTTATACATGTCACATCACGTCATAGGGTCATGCTATACATGTCATGTCACGTCACACACTCAGGTTACGTTATGGAGTCACGCTATACCTGTGGATAGGTTATGAAGCCGCGTGAGAGATTAGTTGTGTAGTTGAATGCGAAGGCGACGGGTCGACCCTTGATGGCATTGTCAATGACAGCACGGGTCCTGATGGCCGTGATGTAGTACTCTCTGCCCAGATCAATCTACGACAAAGAATCAGAATGGTAAATGAAACCTACAAAAAGAAACTGATCATCCGTGATACGCAGAAAGTGCCTCATGTTTGATTGTTATTCGTTGTTAAAGCCATACAGTAGCATATATATATCACAGTATAGAATAATGATAAAGACAGTAAAAACTATGTAACTAGCCCGTACATTCAAGAGCTAATCGTCCCCCATAGTTCTACATCATGCAGAGTTCATGTTGACACAACTAATAGTATGTGCTTGTCTTGGCAATCTATAGTTCTACTTGTATGTGGCTGTTCATAGCGCATGTTGTTGGTCGATGGCTACACAGGTAGGATGAGGTATAATCTGCTACACTCACCATTACGAATGGATTTCCACGTTCGTTCGCACACCATCCCGTGAAGCTGTCCAATCCCACTTCCTGTAATTTACAGAGACAGTAAACTGATTAGTTGATCTCTTACGTGCACAAAGAGGGGTTGTTTGTTTTACGATGTGTTTTGATATCCACCAAAATGAGATTATGTATTAACGATTTCCAACCTTTTCAATTGAATAGATTTTCTTTGAAGGTGAAACATAAGAAACATCAGAACTCGATCTCGGGGTAAACCTCCGTACAAAGTGCTCAAGTACAATACGATATGGATACGCGATATAGATAAGTTTCGGGGATTCACCATTTAGAGTCAAATCTGCTCAAATAACTGCGAGGCTATTACTATACTCACCATAGGATTGTAAGGTTCAAAGTAACTAGAGCCAATGATCTGACCGCTGGGGACATCGTCTATAATATCCCGTAACATCGGGCAAACCATCCCTACAAGCAGCCATAGTAAATCACATTACAAATCATCCTAGGATAGTAAGAAATAGAAAAAAGAGGTGATAGGGCAAAAAGCCTAATATTATAATTACAAGAACGATCAGCCAGTGTCACTCACATGTTCGACAGTCATGCTAAATCGCAAATATTCCAGCGATTCCTTCAAATGAGATCGTCATTCCCCACAGATTCATTCAAACTCCTCCAATTCCACAGCTTTTCCCCCAAATAAATGTTCTCGATGGATTATTCAAGTATCTAAGCTGCTAGCCGTGTTTGAGATGAAAGGAACGATGAGATTCGCTGACTTACTCTGCATGCAACGAGCTCGCTGTGGCAACGCTGTGTAACCGGGCTTCCTGCATTCAAACTCTACATCAGCCCCCTCCTCGTACGTCGACGCTATCTGAACGCCCCCTGGTGGGTGCCCTGGATCTACACATGATGGTCCTGAATCAGCAAAAAAACCCAGCATTAGTATATCAGCCAAAAAGAAGAGAAGGCACCTAATGTAATTACATGCCTGCCAAGTGTTGTGTGTGCGTCTGTATATATCTGTAAGTAAATGTCATCATAAAAATAGTACTCAATAAATATATAAATATTCATCTATCAGTCGACAAATATCAAAAACACTGACGTAGTTGATATATTAATTATAACTCTGTATTATAGATGACAGAATTTCACAGATAACCTACAGGTTCCCTACTGCCATCTGGTGACAGCGCAAGCATACAATCAGAACAGCCTGATGTAGACAGCAGATCGGGTGTCGAAACTGCCGCTCTTTGCAAACATTTCATATCAACCTCAACATTAAACTTTTTTTTTCATTTAAAAATTACATCCGACGACATTCCAAGATTGACGGGTTAGTCTACCTTCACAGCGGAGACTGCCGAATTCCCAAACCCCACTCTGGCCACACTGGACGGAGTCGGTTCCCAAGCTGCTCTGTCCGGCCACGTTGTACGGCTGCGGGCAGGTGAAGCGGAACGTCGATGCCACAGTTGTCTCCTGACCGCTCGACGGAAACGTGTAGATGGCGCCAGGGGAGGGCTGCGGCGTCCCACAGTCAATCACTATATCAGGAAATACGGGTCAGCATTAAGCGAGGTTATTACAGTTTTTGACTGTTTGATCACACGCCAGTTATATGCCAAGTAAGCTACATAAAAACTAGCAAGCATTAACCTATAAAGTTAGCAATGAACCGAGGAAACGTCTGGTGAGCGTGAACCTACATGCCAAGTAAGCTACGTCAAAACTACCAAGCATTAACCTATAAAGTTAGCAATGTACTAAGGAAACGTCGAGCGCGCTTGAACGTACGTGGGCACTGCGGCGGGAAGCCGGCGAGCCAGAAGAGCGGCGTCTGCGGCTGCGGCTCGTAGACGCACTCGCGGTGGCCGCTGAACGCCGTGCCTGGGCTGCGGCGCTGCGGGTTCGTGCACGTGATCGTCACGTTGTCGTACAGGCTGAGCGGCTCTCCCTCCGGCTCGATCATCACGCCGAGCTCACGCACGCTGATAAAGCCCTGACACGAGATCGCTGCAACAGCAAGGTCAAGGTCGTGGGAGCGGAGGCCAAGTAGACATGACGCTGTTATGCAAACGCATATTGAGGATGAGGATCAGAAAGACAATGAGGATGAAGATGAGGATGAGGAGGTGATCAGGATCAGAAATATAATGGGGATGAGATTGAGGATGAGGATGAGAATGAGGATGAGGATGATCTGGATGAAAATGGGTGTAAGCTTAAGGGCGAGGATGAGGATGAAGATGAAGATGGGGAATGGTGTTATATATACGTGTAAATACAGACATGATGTCCAACATGAGTTCTTTGATGGACCGTCAACATGTACTTTATGGTATGCATGGATATATTTTATGGTTTCTGTATCTTCCGGATATGGCTTTCTGGTTAAGTAGCCCACTACTGTGAATAACTTGCACACCCCCGTTGCATAGATCTAGTAGGGTGCTATAGTGCCGGTTCACATTCTCCCATCCCTGTTTTGTAACGCAATGTAAATATCTGAATACTGTGACGATACCGTCCGGATAGTTAATACAGAATGTAAATAATAATTTGGACGATATTCCAGTGAGTTATATTATGCGATCGTCCTTATAAACAAGTTTTAGTTTCTATGATATTCCGAGTTTCTTACGCTGGCAGGTAGGTGGCGCTTCATCCCACAGCCCCGTGGCGAGACAGCGCAGACGGCTAGATCCTTTCATCTCATATCCAAAGTTGCACTTAAACGCTACGACATGCTCGTAGTAGAAGTGTGGAAGTGTGGTCAACAACTGACCGTTCAGCGGACTCTCCAAACGAGGACACTCCACGGCTGCAACACAGAACATTGCGATGATCGTTAGCATAAATGCATATGTAATCACACGTCGCTTATATAGGTAACATAGCTATGTTCTTGCAGTCAGTTATGGCTTCTCATTATGTGACAATAGAAACCACTTTCGACGCCTATATACTAACATAAGAGATTCAGAAACATGTCATGCAAGCGTGTATATGTCAATCCACATATTTCAACACTGCTATACAGTGCATGCACTGTGTACATTTTTGATTATATCACTTATATTCATTGATATATAAAACGAGCATGATAAATGATGTATTACACATCGGCACACGTGTTCTGCTGTAACTCCCTAACAGCTGTAACTAGAGATATATACTATAAAAAGTACAAATAAATAATTATACACTTACGAACGCAGGTCTTGTTGAAGCGGTAGGTGTCGCCCGCTTTATGTCCGGTTTCCCCGGGCGGTAGCCGGAAGCCGCTGATGCCATTGCCGCTGTAGAGCACACGACCTGCGTCACACGAGCACTGCACTGACCCAGGTATGTTATGACACCTGTCACTGCAGCCGGCCGTGCCTAGCTGACACTCATCTACATCTGTCATCGGGAAAGAGGACGGGAAAGCAGCACTTTAGATACTAGTTCTTACTTTTAACAGATTTACGTAAAAGAACTGCGAGTTAGTTATCGACCTTGAAGAATAACGATCATTAATCTGACTCAACGTGGCTCATAGAAGACGAGAAATGACGCGTGGCAAGTGAATGCCATCACGTATGTTCTAACAACACCACAAACATTGTCTGCACATACCTCTACATGAAATCTCTCTGCAGCCGTAGATTTCCATCCGCATGCAAGGGAAGCCCTGGAATTCTTCTATGACGATCCAAATATGACGTGCTCTCACGGGAATCGGCAGCACTACGATCCTACTCTCAGGCTTCTGTGGTGTGATGCCTTCCATCACGTACACCTAAACAGTAGTGACATCACTGCGTTAGCAGGCAATGTGATGGAAAGAAGCCTATCTAAACAATAATGGACATTAAGAGTGCTATGGCATGCATTCAAGATCGACAGAAATGATCAACTCATTAGCTTTCATTGGCTGCAAAATTTAAAAAAAAATCCAAATTAATTCTGGTCTTCCGAATTCATTTCTATAACTAGCGTAATGCAAGGTCATTTTTAAAATGAATTTGCATTTCCCATTCACGCTAAAGTCTCCCTGCTCCCCATGCATGCAGGCTCGCCCCACCTCTCACGCATGCGCTCACCCCCATCCCATACATGTGCGTCACCCTCCCCTACACACGCCGGACTCCGACTTCTTCTTCCCCCCCCCCCCCCGTGTGTACATACGTTTCCCTCGGGGTCGGTGAGAGGTCGCGGCTCAGGCTGTGCGTAGACGTCGTCGCTGTAGCGTAGATGGAAGCTGCGCACGTACGCACGCGTGCCATCCAGTCTGTCAACCGGCTGCAGCTGTATGCGCCGCACCAGCGTCGGAGCTCCCAGGTCCACCTGAAACCCAGGCGAGACACCTTCACACTAACGACTCAAACGCACGACCCCTCCGTGGTGGTCTCAGTCCAGCCGCTTATGTGAAGTACAGAGATGGAACGATAGTATCGAGAGCACATGAACTAGGCGTAACACTAACATCAGTAATCATGCTCATGACTGCGTATTTCAGAAAGAGTTATCGGCTTCAGCTTTATCGGCTTTATTTCGTTTCTATGACGAACGCAAACAGATGTAATTGACAGCATCGAAGTCAATTATACATCACGTAATAAATGATTAGATTTATTTACGAATTTATTATGAATGAAAACTTTGCGGGAAGTAAGTAGTGCTGTTGATTCTTACCATAACCCAATTAGGAACACCTGGGTGTAGAATGCTGCACCAACCAGCGAGATCACTGTTCAACCTCACAGCCTGCAATGTGTAAGGAAAATGCAAACGTGAGGAAGTACGAGGTGTGTCACAGAAAGGACGCACATTTCACTTATAGGTCATAACCTCAATGTTATTATCATGAAGATGTGCTAATATGCATTGTTGTACTATGTTCAGCTCGTACAACTTGTCGGCATCAAAAACCATGTTAGCTGCAGTATAATTTGGCAGAAATGAACATTATTGGGCTTAACTAATCTAAGAATCATACCCCATAGCCATCCCACAGACACTGCTCAGTAAATCCAACGTAACCTCAGCATCACTCTATATAGTAGCCACACTGTAACTACCAGGGTAACCATGGTAACCCGACACAGTGAACTACATAGTCAACTCACCTGCTTCGGATAGAATGGCTCCTCTCCCGACACGCTTATGCGTTCGTCTGCCAGTGTCGTGTTGCTGCCGATGCCCAGTGGCACGGGCCCGCGCTCACACTGCCCACGGTGTGTGAAGCCATCGCGACACGTGCAGTAGTACGACCCCTCGGTGTTCATGCAGACTGTCTCCGATGGAACACACTCCGTGCTGCCATCCACACATTCGTTCACGTCTGTAACGAAACGCCGACGAAGAAACTTAACAACTGACCAGCACGTATTAGGGCTTAAGTATTAAGTATTTAAAACTGAGTATTGAGAGATCGTTATCAACAGATGTAGTTCATTTAGTCAATATTAAAAAAGATTATTTAGTCAGAGTATTGAGGAAGCACTTGAACACAGAGCATTAAAGAAGGATACGAAAATATTTATGAGTATTGGGAGAGATTGTTATCACAAAGTGTTAATATTAGGATTAAGACATTGGGTGCACATCGGTTTAATGAGGATTAGGACAACAGAACTCACATGGGGTCAATCAGGATTGAAACACTAACATTGCACGGGGTCAAACTAATAAGAAACAGAACAGTGATTATCTAATTATCAAACAAGCATCAGCTCTCGTTACCACGCATCTCAGTGTAAGTAAACAGAACAGTTTTCGCGTAATCTTTGCACACAGTCACACACCTATGCAGGTTGGCTGTTCAGACAGGCTCTGGTCAGACATGCAGCTGATCGACTGGTTCCCAATCAGCTGGTAACCAGGGTAACAGAACACACGCACGCTGTCACCGTAGACCAGCTGTCCATATGAGGCAAGGAAGCCATTCTTGATCTCACGGGGTGAGCCGCATATCTTTCCTAAAACCAAGGCACAATAAATTAGAAAGCAAACACGTGAAATAATTTACGGAGAATTTTTGTGGTACTTACAAATATACAGGCTTATAATCTTTTATCCGAAACCTCAGATGGGTCAGAATTTTTCAGATTTCAGAACGGTAGTGCGATACAGTACTGCATATTACAGTAGCAGGCAGTAATCTGATGCAGCGTCAGAGATGTCAACACATATTTGAAGCAATCTGTAGTTTCTGGCCATCAAATTAGTAGTTCGAGGGTCACGTAGTGACCCGAGTTTGCTAGGGGGGTCCGGCATGCCCCCCGGAAAATTTTTTGATTCTGAGATGCAATTTCCTGCATTCTGAGGGTCAAAAATGACAATAAATCGACAAAAAAATGACAATTTTTTTTTTCGACCACAGTGAAATTCGTAGTTTGATACAAAATGGTCGTAGTGGTGTAAAAGGAATAGAAATTCGTATAAAATATGGATAAATCGTAGTGGTTGGCATCTCTGCAGCGCCCAATGAGTAAACGGAGCATGAGCATTATGCAGCAAACCTCATTAATCTTCACAGTGAGTAGGATAAATAAAGACTATAAATTAAAATATTATTAGTTTATTTTCCATGCTGTGCACATAAATGACATTTCATAAAAAAGTCTTTCGGTTTTCAGAGCTTTTCGTATTTCGGAATTACAGATAAGGGATTGTGGGTATGCGCTATAAATATAAACCATAATTAACAACAAGTTATATCAACACATTTCTATTTGGCTGACTATGACGATCCCCACGGCTGAGTCTGCATAACTGAGCAGCAACCTACAGCAGTCTTCATGAAATTGCAAGCTCGCCACACCTTCACATTACCACGTACACGCCAACATATATAGTAACAGATTAGCTCAACACACGCGACAAAAACATTAGGGGCCCGTCGTCAGAAACATCATCAATAATTACGACATGAGTCTAAAATTGCAAAACTTGAATGGCTTGCAAGTGAAGTGCTGTCAAAAATATTCATAATTTATGTTACTGACAATGGTCCCACTGCCATTGATTACAGTTGAACTAGTTCTTTCAATTTGCTGTACTACATAGTAACTGAAGCCTATAGTAACTAGAGCTACACGATAACTTACGTGCGCACACTGGAGGTTCACCAGTCCATTGTCCGTTGTCCTGACACATGAGGGAAGACCGGCCGATGATGAAATGTCCTAGCGGACAGTCGTAGACAACTACTGAGCCATAGTCAGTGCCGTTACCACTGGCTAGCCGTGAAGTACCCTCGGTGAATATAGCGAGTGGGTGACAACCACGACCTGTGTGAGAAAAACACGAGGGTTAGCTGAGATCAAATGCTGCTACTGCTACTACTGCTGCTGCTGCTGGTACTGCTGCTGCTGCTGCTGCTGCTGCTGCTGCTACTACTGCTACTGCTGCTGTTGTTGTTGCTGCTGCTACTCCTGCTCCTACTGCTGCTGCAGCTGCTGCTACTACTGCTGTTGCTTGTAGTGCTGCTGCTTCTGCTACTATGGTGCTACTATTGTTGTTGCTGCTGCTGATGACGATGACGACGGCGATGCTACAGTTGCCTATACTCTCGCAGAGCTGCAGTCAACATTCATGACCTCAGCGCGTTATTAAGAAGAAGCAGAATGAGAAAAAACCTACCTATGCAGCGAGGTGGGGCTTCCCACGTTCCGTCCTCCTGGCAGTGTGTCTGCACGTAGCGCTCGCCGGAGTCGAGATAGAAGCCCTGGTAGCACTGGTAGAGTGCCGTCGCACCGTACGTCACCTTGTCAGCGACCGCAACATAGCCATTGTGTATCTGTTGCACCGGTCCGCAGTACACCGCTGCAAGCACGGACCAGACGGTCCGAACGAAAGTTAAACCCGCGTTAGCAAACATCTCTACGGAATGAACGCCTGCCTTAAAAAATCACGCTGCATATTTGCTTTCAGTGGCAGTGAACACACCTCTACAGAGCAAACTCGTGCATAAAAATAACACTTCTGGTGTTTCACTTGAGTAGCAGTTATAAAATGAAGCCATCTCTAGATACATGAGCAGACATCTGTCTATAAAGAATACTTTTGGTGTTTCCCTTGAATGACCCTTATGTAGGGATCTGAGTGTATATGAAGCAGTTCCTCCTGCTTCCCATGATCAGGGAAATGTGGAGTTTGACATGAAACTCCAGTGGACGTGTATCACATTTATAAAGCACGTGTTTGCAAGGATGTCCACGTAACATCTCTCGCAATAACAAACGGATGAGTGTCTCGGACATGGAGTACCTGTGTGTGTGTGGTGGTGTGTGTGTGTGTGTGCTGTGTGTGTGTGTGTGTAGAGTGTGGTGTGTGTGTGTGTGTGTGTGTGCGGTGGTGTGGTGTTGTGTGTGTGTGTGTGTTGTTCGGGCACCTGGACGGCTGCGCACTGCGGGCGTCTTGGGTCTGCTTCAGTGGCCGCCATCCTGGCATCCATTTCTCACCTTCTGTCTCTCCGTCAAGAAGAAGATTCAGGCTTAAGAGGCTGAGCGGAAGACAGACTGTGTAGTGTGCTACGCGCGAGATGCTCCCTGGATCAGCATAGTTCGGACCTATCGCAGGCGCGTACACAATCATGACAGAGAAACACGTAATATAATATTGTTGTAATCATGATTATATATAATATGATATACGAGGTTGCAAAGATTACGGTGGAAAAGAGTCCGGAAGTCAAATATCCTGATTTACCTGTCGGACTGCCCTGATGTGACCATATGCAGGAGTCCGTGTGATCTCCTGACATATTCTGCCATACTAACTAGTTCGTTCCGCAAGCACGCCTCGCAGAATTTACCGTATTTTGTCAGCTTAATGTCCAAAGAAAATTTGGCAGACGTGAACTGCATGAATCTTAAAAATTAAGCCACATGCGGTTATTGTTTAAATATCTTTAAAATTTTGACCTCAGACTGCAGGACTCCTCTTTTGCTGCGCGACTCGCTCTTTTTTAGGGGTAGGGAGTCCGTGTGCGACTTCCTTGCTTCAAAAGTTAATTTCGTACCCCTGAATTATATATATATATATATATATATATATATATATATACTGTAATATAATGCTAAAACACTAATATATAATGCAATAATATATAAATATATAAAATAATAAAATGTATAATATAATACAATATGGCATAATGCAATATGATATAATATAGTACATAATATATAATACAATATGATATAACGTAAATTGAACAATTGACTCACATGGCCCCAGCCACATATCCAGTGAGTTGATCATAACATTGAATTAAATTTCATTTAGTATCTAATCTTGGAAATCTTTTAATTGTGTAATGAAACATACATGTCCGTGTATGGCATTAAAAAATGTTAATATATACGTTTCCTCACCGACAGAGAAGTTGGCATTGTAGCCTATCTGGGAGCGTACAGCATTGCTGTGGAAGTGCAGGTACATGGCACCTCCACTACTTCGGATGGGAGCTGGTACGTTTGCTCCACTATAACCACTGGTATCCTCAGGAAACAGTGGCTGCCCCGACTTGTCTAGAGAGTCATATATCTGCAATGCACAATAAAATGGTTTCCTAGCAACACTCTATATGCTCCTTGGGTGTCCACAAATATTTGTAAAGAACAGAAAATGAAGCAGAAGGACAGTAAAAACAAACATATGCCATTGTAGAGCAATAAATGGAAGGGATAATTACATGACAGGCATACCAAAAATCAAACAAAACCCTAACTGTAACCTCTAATTTCTAACGCTATCCCAACCTCTACCCCTAACGGTGCACACACACTCACCTGCAAGTAGTCGCCCTGTTGCAAGTTGAAATTCTCGAAGAACAAACTAATCGGTCGTCCATCTGGGCTCTGCACTGTCCAGTAGCAGTCCACGCCTGTCGGATAGCTCTTCACTCCATACACGGGGGAGAACAGGTTTCCAGATGACGCTACTATAGTGTTGTCGCAACCTGAAGCAATCACACCCCTCACATTAATATCATCCCAAGACACATGCAGGATTACGCATAACTGTCCTGGGTTATTCAACATCCCCCTATGGAGTTACAACCTCATCACAGAATTAACAATCTATGCTTTAATCAATGATTTTATCTATGATCAAACCCAAATCGTCACATGATCTCTTTGGTGGCATCAAGAGAGTTATTAACTATGTTTATTCATTGTCTTGTTCCACGTAGTTTAGTCGTATTCTAATTCCTACACTTTCATAGCAATCTGCTTCAGCAATTCGCTTGCTTCATGCTACATAGAACAAGGAGGAGGAGGGGGAGTAGGAGGAGGAGGAGAAGGAAAAAGAAGAAAATTAAGAGGGAAAGGTCAGCTGCAAGGGAAATAACAGAGGAAAAGTGACAAGCACAGTGCGGGGTGAGCTGTGGTACGGGGGTAGGAGTCACCATGGGTGTAGCATCTGGTAACATCGTGCACGACAGGACAGTTACCGGTCTTGTAGGAGAGCCGGAAGCCTCGGTCGTTGCCCATGCCATCCGTGGAGAAGAAGAGATACAGCTGGTTCCCGCTCGAGATGACAAACTTCTGACTGCCTGTCATGTGACCACGAAGCTCCGCGAGCGACACTCCATAGGCGTCGCCACCGTCGCGTATGCGCAGATAGTCGTTAGGAGCGAGAGCCAGTTCTTGCAGCTAGTGGTTCAAAGTTTACACAAGAATATTTTAGCATTCTATTTGGTTCTGCTCTATTTACTAATCTATCTGGAAAGATTGAGAATCAAATCTATCCAATCACTGATGCAATAAGAATTATCTAAAAGATAATCACTGGTATTGAACTGCCGAAAAAAGCAACTATTTTGCGTGCACACGTGAAGAAACGTAAAAACTTGTATAGCCTAGCTAACCGACCTAGCAGCATTATCCAAGGGAGGATACGGTTATCTCGCTCAAACAAATAGGCCAAGTGCGTGGAACAATATACAACGTGGTTGAAATATTCGAGGGCAACCAAGACAGCAACAATGTTCATGTTTCTCAGCAGGGGTCTGTGAGTTCCTTCCATGATGTGGATGACTATTAGGTGGGCTGGTAGGATTGTCTTACCTCTACTGTGATGAGCTGTCCCACGGGAGCAGTAACCGTGTAGACACACTCTAATCCATGGGGGTAGTTGTTTGGGTAATTGGAAGATTCCAGAATTTGTGGCGCACTGGTCGCTTCCAGTGCCCTTTCACAGTGGAATGTCCCTATAATAAACCGCGAACAATTATTTAGCGCTGGTTTTTATTCTTTTCTTAATGGCTGAACATATATTTAGATTTTTTAGGTTAATTTTAACAAGGGGTGTCATTTTGATTATACAGATTATTATCAAGTACGAATAATAATTCATATTGAGCATTGTTAAATACATAACCACTCATGTTACCCTATATTTCATCATAATTATCTCAACAAATATGATTACACTCACAAACACAAGGAACTGAACAAGCAGCAGATTGTACATTTTCAAAAAAACAAAGACCAATAATATTACTTGGCTCTAAGCAACTACTATGTTAATTGAACTCTTGAATGAATTATTGAGCACAACAGCTGAAAGCAACCCAGAACAACATTAAAATGATAAGCTCAACATTGCCCCATCATAATTATCCTGCACAATAAGATTATAGATTACACGGTCACACATTATAACCTTCTATTGTACGATTGCAATTAACATCAATTAACGCTAATTAACCTGCTGTCCACGAGGCTGAGAAACCGGATCTCTGCACTGCCGCATCGCTACGGAACTTGACGATCATGAAGTTGTTGGGACTGAGGAAGGTCATCTCGCTGGCCCTCTGCATGCCGGACACCCGGCCGATCTCAAAGCTCTGCGACTCAGTGGGTCCCCCCGCCAGAATCGTGACCAGATCAAAGTTCTCCTCGGTGTCAAAGTTAGCAAACTATGTGCATGAGAGACAAAATTGCAGTTGTTTAGTATTCGAGACCTAAACTGGGGGAAATTTAAGAAACCCCATAGAGTAAAAACTGCACGTGCAACAGACAAATCACAATTGTTTAGTATTTTTGATACTAAAACTTGGGAAAAATCTTAAGAAAAAAATCTAGAATAAACAATGTAAAAGTACAAAATGTAACTGCACATGTGAGAGCATTAGTTGAGTATTCAAGACTAATGCTGGGGGAAACTCTGAGAGGAAATCTAAACACTAAATGAAACCGCATGTACATGAGAGAAACAAATTGCAAGTCGTGTTCAATGTTCATAAGCAAAACTAGGACAAATTGTATGCAAACCAGTAAGTATGGCCTAATAAATAGGTAGCACAGATTCATAATAGCCATCCAGTGTAGCCTCTGTAAGTATACACCACTAGAGTAACAAGGTACATGTACTAAGTAAGATTACAGATAGAGTTAGTGTGGTGGTGCATGGGTATAGGTATATGTGGGTGGATATAAAAATTTATTAACTAAACCTAAAAACAAAGTGTAACTTGTCACAACATTTTAAGATAAGATATATACAGAGTCATATCTAGTTTTAAATAACAATAAGATCATTACCCGTATACGATTTTCTGTTGGTGCAAATAAGCAAGTGATTTGTCTGGATATGCAAACAACAAATTATGAGGTAACATAGTGCAACACATTAGAATCAGTGCCCCCAACCTGAAGTCTGATCTTGGTGCCAATAGGTCCTTCAATGGTCCACTGACAGTTGCTGAGAGAAGGGTAGACAGCAGGGAAGGAAGGGGACTGAATGTCTCCTGATGTTCCAAGCATGTAGTCATTGCAGGGACCTGAAACATGCAGAAGCACAGTAAATAAGAGAAAGCTGAGCAGATTATATATACAGACGTACCGGGTTTCCTTTTACGTAGGTACCCTCGTGCACTTCCCCTCACCTCTTGCGTCTCATTCTCTGTCTTTTTCTTCCCCTCCCCTCTTTTCTCTCCCTTCTTTGCTCCTCTCCCTCTCTATCTCACACAACCACGCACGTCCACACATATCTGCACATATCTCTTGTTCACTTCCAGCCGCTCACACACACCACAGGCACTTAATTGGAACGTCTCAATAAAAAATAAAAAAGTAAATAAACACGAAATGTATTTACTACCAAAGTCTTAATGTTTCTCTACTATCTTTCACCTATAATCACCTGTAAATACCGGTCAAATGCTCATCTGCAACACACTAGGGCCTCTATATATTTATGTGTCAGTGTGCAGCAGCTAGCGTGCGCGGCGGCCAGTGTATGACAGTGTGTTGCAGATGAGCATTTGGACGGCATTTACAGGAAATTGTCGGCAATAATAGGTGAAAAAGAGTAGAGAACTTTGGTAGTAAATAGATTTCGTATTTATTTAGCATTATATTTTATTGAAACGCTCTAAGTGCCTGTGACACACACACGCACACCTATACATCCGTGCACGCTTAGATTTGATAGCATAACCCAATAATTAAAGAAGGATTCTCCCCTCCTACCTGCACACTTGTTTTCATCTGAGCCATCACCACAATCGTCATTGCCATCACAAGTCCATTCGCTGTTGATACATTTTCCATTGGTACATCGATACTGGTGGTAAGACGAACCTATGTGGTGTAAAACAATGCTTGTACCGGTAGAGTGGTGGTAGTTTACCACAGAGTTAAAAACAAAATATAGATATGCACATCATGCACCTACTCAGCACTCAACAAAAACTTTGTGAGGTCACTGTTTTATGGTGGTTTGACATACACAACACGGGCACACATAGTGACATACGATGATACGTGTGTAAAACTGTGAGGGAGCCCAGGGGCGTGTACAGGATTTGTACCAGGGGGTGGTCTAACCGTAACCCAAACTTGCAAGCACGCACGCAAAGGTGGGGTCTGGGGGGGCCTCCCAAAAAAATTATGAAATTAGACCTCCTTAGATGCGTTTTCTGCGCGAGCAGGGGGGGGGGCGGTCGGCCCCTGGACCGCCCCCCCCCCCCTGTACACGCCCTTGGAGCCCAGGTAATTGGGCCGTTAAAAATGATAGTGAATAACCACATTGCACGTACAACTGTGCATATACTCACAAAAGATATAGCTATCTCGATCGTGCCCGTTAATTATCCCTCGTCCCGAAAATAACCGATCCTTCCAATTAAAACGTAAGCCTAAGTCATCCATCAAGAACAAAGTCCAATATTTACATATACACTGTACTAAGTACGGATAAACTAAATCCACATTGTTATACCTTTGACGATGCAGGCTGAGAGTTCACAAACGAACGGGAGCAGAAGTTCGCACGTGCCAAGCTCCCAGGAAAACTTGCTATCGAGCCCAGCAATCACACACTCTCCCCTTGTCCTGTCTGGCTCCTGGTAAGTCCAGAATCCCTCATACTTCGTAAGGTTTGACCCGTCCGTCCACAGATAAACGTTTTCATCCGATGAACCTCGTGACGTCAGACCTGACGTAGATAGCGATGATATCACGCGAGACCGCGAACGAACAATGTCGGTTCCTGCAGTTGTCATTCATGATTAACTAATAACTATACCTGACATGATTGCGCGTACGATTCTAGATGCTCAATAGCACCATGGTGAAACATGACCATTGTAAAATCACCCGGGCTCGATAAAATGCGGTGGAGGGAATCGAATTTTATATCGAAAGCTGCCACTATATCGCCATTATCGGTATTCGGCGTTCGTAACAGCCGCTGTACATACCTATCCAGTATGCTTTGGCGTCACCTGGTGCCAGTGTCGTCCTTATAAACTCGTTTTCTTCGTAGCGATTTACTTTCACTAAACTAGCGCCGTAGCTACGGGTGAACGCAAACAATTAAAACTCAGAAACCATTGTAATCGCGTCAAGAACAGTGATCTTGTGCAGTGAGGGATCACCATGAAATCGCGTAAACCACTCACTGTAAAGTTAAACGCAAGCGATTCTTTCGCGCGTTTCTCGCTTTGAAACAGCTAAAAGCAAAAAGCTACAAGTGTAAACATGGAGATCAAACGAATTTAAATCGTCGAGCGTGCGTGTCGGTGTCGTTTACAATTTAAAGACGCGCAACATTTCACTTTTACTTCCTCTGCTATAGCTAGACTGGCACTTACATCAATCTCTCGCAACCCGCTAGCGACTTACCTTCGACAGGTATCGCGTGCCTTCGTCCATGACTGCTTTGATGGGAACCATCGGTAGCATCCCGAATTATATCCGTCTAGCTTACGCCATTCTGCAAGCAAACGGCAAACATTCCGCGAATCCTTTACGACAACACGGCTACTCGCTAATTTCTTATGCGTGCAGAGTTCACTTCGCTGTCAGATCCGCCAGATAGATTAGAGCGAATCAGGAAACAGAGGGCGGGTGAAATCTGTCGTAACCAAACACACACGTACACTTCGCTCGCATATAGCATAATTGCTACATGACCCAACTTTTGCATGTAATCAAGCGAAACAGCATCATAATCATCATCGACAGGAAATGGGAGATCTGACCGCAGTTCCGTCACTCTGTAGGTACAATCTCCCGGTACTTGCATGTCTTCGCTCGCCGAATGATCACCATGCAATCTCAACGCGCTCCCGCCCGAACTTGTAAATAAAGTGACTCACTCCTGACTCCAGTCAACCCCTGAAGGTAAACTAATCAGTACTGTCGGAGCAAAGATTATAAACCATATATATATATGTCACGCGAATCACGTATTCTTTCAATGGCTTCATAATCACTCTGTATGCAGCAGCGCGTACCGCGGGCATGAGAGATTCTATCTAAACACATCTAAAAAAGAGATGCATAATGCTATCTATCACGATCATGTATGGAAATGTGAATGAGTATTTACGATTACCCGATATAAATAGAATATATTATATGACGCCCGAGAGGTGTGAGGGTGTACGTGAGGGTCGTTGCTTATACGAATCTATCTTACAATTTAGGTCATCCGCGTTCCGTACGTTTCAAGCGCGCGCGTTGACGCGAGGTGTACGTGGTGGAGCGATGAGATATATACAGTGGGGTAGTTGCGGGGTGGGGCAAAGGGGGCCCCCCATTGTTGATCCAAAAGTTTTAAAAAAAATTTAAAAAAAATAAGAATTGTTCTACTAAAAAGAGAATTGTCGTAGTCAGAATGAAGGCTGTACATGTACTCAAAGTGCCTCGAATACCATCTCCTGCGATCTACATTTTCAAAATTTTCTGGGGTAGGACCCCAATACACCCCCCCTCTCCCGCTTGTGTTTCACCCCATCCTCGTGATTCTGGATCCGCCATTGAACAGTTACATATCTTGGGAGCAGAGAACAACGAACACAAGTGTCGCCTTTTCACATGGCGCCCAAAACAAAGATTGCAGAGCTGAGAGATGTGGGAGCATAGCGTGTGGAGAGGGAGGCGGAGGAACCATTAAAATATTAAGTCATCCACTATTTTGCGCAGTTCGCTGTTTTTGCCCCCCCCCCCGTTAAAAAAATCCTGGCTACGCCACTGGATATATATCGTGTACGATTGATTTGTCAAGTTATTCCAACCATGTGTAGGTTTGCAAACTAACCACTAAAATTTTCACAAACCGCATAAAATTATATTCCAAATCAAAAACAAATACAAGTATATATAATACCTGCGCTTCCTCCGCATACGCGAGGCGGAGTTGTATAGGGATGAACCCATGAGATCGCTACAAAGCGAGTTGAGGGGCATGCACGCATTACATGCGCCGTGCTATTGTGTGCGCCTGACGAGATAGCATGCAGCGTCGAAATGGGCTACTAAGCACAGGAATTGGGATTGGGTGCAATATAACGCGGCTGTGTATGGGTGGGTGGATGAGGGCTGGCCGGGTCACGCAGCATATATCCTGCCCGCTCTCGCCACTCGTCGAATATATGCCAAACGACTGCTTACTCATCGTAAAACACAAAAGGCGAGGTTCGTTCAACCACGTACGTATAGTTCAACCATCCCGTCAGGGGGAGTGAACGTAGGAGCACTTGCTTACTTTGAAGTGAGGCCGAGAGAGAGAGGGTGGGCGATACACGACATAGATAAGATGGCACACAGTGGTTCTATTTCCACAAATGCTGATTCACAATTGTAGATCTGCCTATACTATATATAGCCAGGCGGTTAATTACACAGAGCGACAGCTAGGACATAATAAACCTCGTATTTCTTGGAATTACGTCATATGGATTTGCATTTCATTGCGTGAAATCAATTTAATTTGGAGATGAATCCAATACGATCACTGATGAGCGATAGTTTCAACATCCGATGTGCAGTGTCTCTAACTCTCGCTATTGGATTTACCTCGAAATTAAATTATTCCACGTAAATCCTTATTTTTGTATTAACAAAACTCGCAGCGCAACTATCAACAAATCAACAACCCGACGTGTTTTTTTCTAATTCGATCACAAATAGAGATGCACGCATAATATTACTGCGACGAATGCGTGCATAGATTCTTTCCATAGAGCCTTCAACACGTGTCCTGCACCAGACGTACCTATACATACCTTACCTGTAGTGTGAGCCTGACAGCTGAATAGACATGCAAACACCACTATTATAGACATTTGAAACCCAGTGCGGACACTGGAGCCCCCATGCACCCTCCCCATTTTTTTCGATGTGCGAATACAGACAGATCTCCTGGCCCAGTTTTTCCACCATGGTCAGAGAATGCATGTTTGTCTTAGCTAATGATAGCTGTTGTCGGGAGTAGTCGCGTATGTGTATTTCTCTGTCTCTGCACTACCTATGCTATAGTGACCCTGCTTATATAGTTAACCACATACTGCCTGGCATGGTTAGTGGTTACTATATACGGTAACTACGTATATAGTTACCATATAGTAACTATTACCCATGCCATGAATCCAGTTATCCCCATCTGCGGTCCGTGCTCAATGTCACTGCCACGCCCAAGGCCAACCTGTGTAATATCAGGATGGTAATATGCATCTCCAATCACAATAATAATAATATCAGGAGTGTATTGATACACTCCTGATAATATTGCAGCAGTTATAACCATGTCGCCTGGTCCGTGCACTGACACAGGATATAGTGATTAACATAACAATTGGCAGATATTTCCTATGATGGGCTAACAAAGCTAATACGTTAATTGTTCACCATCTGGTTAGGGTTGAGATTAGGGCATCGGGATTTTGGTTGTGAGCGGTCCACCTAACCTTACTTCTTACCATAGCCCGACCGGCTGCGAGACCAATTATTGTCAAGACACATGCATGGTCTCCAACCATGTCTTGTGTAACCTCGCAGTCGCCGACTGTTTCTTTGAGTTAAATTAACCGCAACACCGTCCCTATACTTAATCACTCTAGCCTAAACAGTAACTAACTAAACGACAACTATACTTATGGTCTAACCCCAACATTAACCCTAACCATAACCATAACCTTCATCTGAACTGCAACACCGCTTAAGCCCAATTTTTTCATAAATAATAACTCTAACCCTTATCAGGACCTAACCTTCACCTTTACATAAACTCCAATCCTGACATACCCCTAACCCTTACACTAATCCTAATCATGACCTATCCCTAACACTTACATTTATCCTAATCATGACCTAACTCTAACCCTAACACTAACTCTAACCCTAACCCTAAACCTAACCCTTACATTAATCCTAATCATGACCTAACCCTAACCCTTATCCTAACCCTAATCCTAACCCTTACATTATTCCTAATCATAACCTAGCTATCCCTAACCCTTACATTAATCCTAATCATGACCTAACCCTAACACTTACATTGATCCTAATCATGACCTATCTCTAACCCTAACATTAGAGTCATTAGACCCATAACCTTGATATCAACGCCACGCTGCACAATACGTTCGTCCTGCAGGGCCATCGTACATACCATATACACAGGCTCACTATCTTCACTGTCTTCAACGCTACGTACGTACTCGTTACAGACACTAGGATCGTATCTTCTCCGCCCTACTACGTACGAACTTTCACTTATTATACAGTGTATGGCGATTGGCAAGGACTTAATGAGGAAGAACTGGTTTCGTGCACGTACTGCATGCCCTAGGCGAATAGTTTCTCTCCTCATATTTATGCGAGCGCACAAACTTGTCCTGAGATAATGCTGCGAGAATGGGCGGTTTTGGTATATGCATCCTGTGCTTTTATATCATAATATTATAGACAATATATATATATTATACTATATACTATATATAGAGAGAGAGAGAAAAGGACGGAGCAGAGAAAATGAGAGAAGAGCAAAGAGGTAGGGCTGGGGCGAGAAGAGAAGAGAAGTGAGAGACGAGAGAGAGAGAAATACGAGAAGAGAGAGGAGAGATAGAGAGAGCAGAGATGAGAGAGATTAGAGAGAGAGAGAGAGAGAGTAGGAGAACGTGGAGAGAGAGAGATGAGGACTGAGCAGAGAGAATGAGAGAGCAGAGAGAGAGAGAGAGCAGAGCACTGAGAGGAGAGAGAGAGAGAGAGAGAGAGAGAGAGAGAGAAGAGAGAGAGAGAGAGAGAGAGAGAGGAGGAGAGACGCAGGACGAGAGAGCAGAGAGAGAGCACGAGGCATGAGAGAGAGAGAGAGAGAGGAGAGAGGTGGGGTTTGGTGATGATGGCATGGAACGATGGATGGATGGCATGGATGATGGGCATGGATGGAATGGTATGGAATGGAATGGATGGATGGATGGTGGATGGCATGGATGGCATGGATGGATGGAGGATGGATGGTGGAATGGATGGATGGATGGATGATGGGATGAGTGAATGATGGATGGATGGTTATGGAGGTGGATGGAGGATAGGATGGATGCGATGGATGGATGATGGGCATGGAATGTGTGATGGATGGATGAGAATGGATGGATGGCATGGTGGATGGATAGATGGAATGGTCATGGAGTTGGTATGGAGATGGAATGGAATGGCGATGACTGGAATGGATGGCATGAGATGGATGGATGGATGGATGATGGGCTATGGATGGATGCGATGGATGGATGGATGATGGATGGATGGTATGGAGATGGATGGATGGATGGATAGATGGATAGATGGATGGAATGGATAGGAATGGCATGGCAATGGTATGGGATGATGGGGATGGTATGGATGAATGGAATGGATGGTGGATGATGGATGATGGAATGGATGGCATGCGATGGAATGGATAATGGAATGGAATGGGATGATGCGATGGATGGATGGATTGGATGGCCATTAGATGGAATGGAATGGATGGCATGGCATGGATGGAATGGATGGATGGAATGGAATGGATGGATGTGGATCGATGGGATGGATGAATGGATGAGATGATGGCTATGGAATGCTGGATGGATGAATGGATGATGGGAATGGACTTGATGGAATGATGGATGGACATGGAATGGATGGTGCATGGATATGGATGGATGGTCATGGCCATGGATGGACGATGGCATGGAGAGATAGATTAGATAAGTAGATAGATAGCATAGGATAGATAGATAGATAGATAGATAAGATAGATAGATAAATAGAATAGCATACGATAGATAGAGTAGATAGTAGATAAATCAGATAATAGATAGATAGCATAGATAGATAGATAGATAAGACTAGTAATCAGATCGGATCCGACTCGATCGAGTCGATTCGCATCGATCGAATCGATCGTATGAGATGGATGGATGGATGGAGTGGATGGTACATGGATGGATGGATGGATGGATGGATGATGCATGGATGGATAGATAGTAAATGATAGATAGATAGATAGATAGCATAGATAGATAGAATATGATAAGTAGCATAGATAGATAGTATAGATAGGCTAGATAGAATTAGATAGATAGATAGAGTAGACTGATGATAGATAGAATAGATAGACTAGATTAATAGTAGATGTAGATAGCTAATAGGAAACAGCGAGAGAGAAGACGTAGAGAGTGAGGTGAGGATGGGCGAGACAGGGCGGGAGATAGGGCGGGAGGCATTAAGAGGGCGGCAGAGCGGCGCAGCAATAGCGAGAAGGTAGTGGGAATCGACAGAAGTGTGCAGAAGTGCGAGGCGAAGCTGGGCAGCAGTATGAGTCGTGTAAGGCACGAACGCAATACGAAGAAGAGCTAAGTAAAAAGGTTGATGCTATCGGTGAGTAAACATACAGAAGCAGTACCGATAATACGTTTCTCCCGTTTTTTCTGTTCAATGACCTCCTACGATGCAACACACTAATGCAGCGTGACCTGGCAAAATGGAATAGTGTGTAAAAACTCTGTCTTCCCGGATCACGGTGCATGCATGTAGTTAACACACATAATAGTCTACAGGGCGGAACATTCTGTTATAAACGAGAAACATGTTAATTTATCCGCAAGGAGGTAAATACATCTAGCATTAATTTACTTTTAAAATCGATTCAACTATCGCGATATATATTATACAAGAGCGATAATACCTGAGTGTACAAACGGAAAACACGGAACATGTGCTATTCACAGATCAGATTGATTTACTTTGCTGGAGTCTAGAATAATTTCATGGCTATTGCATTAGCCGAAATTCCTTGCTCTCTGACACAAAGACCAACCGCTTGTCAATACCGATATCTGCTGAGGGCTGAGATATCGGCTCCTAAACCTCCCCTCTCACATGCCAAACGCCGCCTCGTGATCGCACGTTCTGCACCATCCTACACGCGGGTAGACATTTTGGCTATCGGTTTCCTCACACTTGGCGAGCGCTGATAATGTGAATTATATGACCCCAATTTGGTACTCGTGTTACTACACTGAGCTAACTGAGGCTGCGTTGTTTTAAAAACTTGATGGACGCCGGCTCCATCAAGGACGGGCATTAAGCGTTGCTAGAGAAGATAATGGAAGATAAGGGCATAGGCGATGCCCCCGAATGTCACCGTATGATAACCGAAGCACGTCCCATTGATAAATTTCATAACCGGAAATAACCCGAACTTTCAGACTCAAACGCTTAGCGCGATGTAGGCATGGTGCAGAAGTGGAGTATACGAGGGGCGTTTGGCATTGGGAGTCGGAGGTTCTAAGGAGCCGAATCTTCCGCCTATAGAGGTATTCGTATTGATCAAGCGGTTGGTTTGTTTTTAGAGAGAGCAAAAGAATTGCTGCTTTATGCAAGTTACCATGAAATTATTCTAGACTCGCAGGCAAGTTAGCTAGAATAATGTAGTTCGTGAATAGCATATCTTTCCAGGTTTTTTCCGGGTTGCTGACAACTCTAGGTATTATCCGCTCTCTGATATATTAATATAAACGTATATAATTATTTATATATTAGTATAGCAAGTCGAGAGAGAGAGAGCAGACAGGGGAGAGAAGAGGAGAGAGAGAGAGAGAGAGAGAGAGAGAGCGAAGGAGAGAGAGAAATCCTTCAGATTCTAAATTCTAAAAGCGTTGCATCGCAGATATTATACGTATAGAAATACACGAAACAACGAAGTTTGTTCGCTCAAGCTGTGCACGTGACAATCGACGCTAAGTGGGGGTCCAGTTCTATGATGAAAGAGGTAAATCGTATCTTTAAATCTTCGCGTTTATACATAAGGAAGCGTTATAGAGCATATCCGCATTATGATGATTCCACTCAGACTCCGCCGTAGACTGTCCTGCACGATCTTCGCCACACAATGCTCGCACACGTGTAACGCAAATACAACAGCGGCTGTTCACATTCCTATATACAGTTGTGTACACTACCGTAAACTGGAGCGAGTAATTCGTAAAATCGGCGTTACTTTCCCCCGTGCCGTGCTCGGAGTTGTTATTTCGGTTGTTCAAGTGTATACATATGTGCGTTCGTAGCGTGAAACACGCAAAACGCACGTAATTTCACGTTACGTAAGTCCGCGTGACACACATACCTTTTAAACCGCAAATCAAGTCAAATTTTGACAAATTAGGTTTGTTTTAGATGCTAATTACATAATTACAGAATTAATTTGTATCACTGGATAGATTGTGTATGGATTATAAGGTTACATAAGTAACATGAAAGATTTCTACTAATTATAAAATTACAGTCAGTCTTTCTTATTATTCGTTAGTAATCATTATGACAGCCGAGGAAATTAATGGATTATCACAAGATTAAAATAGTACGTACCTTGTGGGCATTTAAATTGGAACATCTCAGCATCCTGAAAATAAATATTTAAAAAAATCAGTGTTACTCGCGATTATAGATCTACATCTACATCGCCCAGTGCTTACAATAGACGGGAAAATTTAAATTGAACATAATTGCGTAAATTATATCATCACAGTGACTGAGTCACGATGACAACTAGGAGATTTATACTCATTTCACATGCGCTGCTTTTTGTCGTACATGTAAGCGTGGAATGGTGCGGGTCGTGATTGGATCAGTTATTCAGTAAACTAAGTTATCATATTCAGTAAACCAGGTTGACGAGGTGACGCGGGGAATAGGACGTGTGTAACCTTGCAGGAGCCGCACTATTCTGCCCCGTAACGGTACGATAGTCGTGTCCGACCGGTTATATGATTCACAACGACAGGTAAAATCGTAGCTAAGCGGGAAAAGGGGTTATACACACACCTGCGCGCACTTACGTACGCACGTACGCGTAGTTTTATCGCTTCGGTTGATAGTTACTGAAGTGATGCCTGTAACTCTTTCTCATTTTGCCGTTTGATTGGATAGTATAGTTATGTTCCTAACTGTACCTAGTTTTTGGCACACGAACGCGACGACAGATCTATTGAGATTCGAACATTCAGTCTGATTGTAATACGAACACGATTGGTGGTGCAACTTTCCGTGTCTCGGCAGACTGACGGGATCTCTCGTTACGTCAGAGTCTGCGCGCACTTCAACGGCGTCTGGTGAGCGGAAATTCGGTTTACGCATACCAACATCCCCATGCATCCACATTCCCTAAGCTGTCTCTTCGCGAGAAAACGTGTTATTGTGCGTGAAATGATGACGTCTGTGTATTGTATAATATAGCCACTGGCGTGGAAGTCTTGGATATTTGCCAACAAGTCGGCCTTGAATGAATCATGATCATGATTGTGCATCCCATAATGTATACGCGATGATGTGATATATATGCATATAATGAGATATATATGAGATATATATGAGATATATGATATATATATATATATATGAGATATATATGAGATATATGCATATAATGCATATATGAGTAATGGTAGGGAGAAAGTTGAAGGATGTTGAAGGGAGATGTATAGAGATGTATGCAGTGAATCTCCATGCACGCTGACTACTTTACGTCGCCAAAAGAAAGTCAACGGAAACGGAAACGGCCCGACGTGTCGAAACTGCGAGAATGTCCGATGAAATCACCACAAGGGGAAAACTAAACCTGTATAGATAGATGTTGTCTATGGGAATCAAATCTCTGATGCGGGTCTCATATCTAGCTACAAAATATGTAATACGACTTATCCGTGGGGTATTACATGAGCAAGTAAACCGTTCACGACGGTTATTTACTGCCGTTGCAGTGATATTAATATTTCTGTGAAGGTGGTGTAGCCAAGTCTTAGAACTTAAATACGTACGGTATCCAGGGAAATATATGCGACACTAGTATTTCGTAAAACGCAAATTATAGATTGTATGTTCGGAGCCAATGAGTATTACGCTGGTCAATTGCTGCAGTGCACCAGAAGATATTCAAACTCTACATATAAATACTTATAGATTAAATATTGTCGATTACGGTCACATGTTAGATACAATGGTGCAATTCAACACATGAAAAGGTAGGAACCCTGCCCTTGTGTTTGGTTGCATTGATGTGTCTAATAGTCATGTCTACGATACCCTAACGAGGTACAGTTCTAGAGAAACTTATAATATTTATGTCTAAGCATGAATACGCCCGTCCATATGTACTGTAAGCGGGCAAATCCCACAGTGAGCCAGGGAAAGTGATGGCGATGCGGGAAAGCAATCGGTGTCAGGGGAATGTCATAAGAGGCTGCGAGCGGACTCCAGATCAAAGAGAGCCGTAACTCTAGATGGCGCAGTCGAGCTGGAAGGCCGGTCATGAATCCCCGACTCCTTGCGGATTGTGACAGGCGGCGGCCGCACACGTGCTGACCTATAGATGACGGTGCTGACCAATAGATGACTGTGGTGACAACATGGTCAGAATCGACCATGGAGTCACGCCAAGTGCGCACCGCGCATCCCGCCACCATATTAGGTAGCGGGAGATAGCAGTAGGAATCTGCACTTTGTCGTGTTCGGGAGGGCCGGTTGATCAGAATTGGGAGCTAAAGAAGATCTGTGACGTAAGGGAAGAAACGCGATCGCGGGACTGGGGCGCGGCGTATATAAGGGGGAAGCCATCGCTCCTCGGGGCTCTTAGTTCGAGGCGCCCGCTGAGAAAGTCGAGCTTGAGTATTCCTTTGAAAAACAACGCAAAAAGGAGAGGAGGAAGAAGACGAATCTATCGTGTATGATGCACGCGCCGAAAACTAAGTAAGGACAACGCAAGAGGGGGAAGAAGATGGCGAAGAAGAAGAAGAAGAGGAGGAGGAACACGAAGAGAAGAAGAAGCGAGAAGAAGAAGAGCAGAGAAGAAAATAAGAGATGAAGAGAAGAGAAGAGAAGAAGAGAAGAAGATTGTGACATTCGTTATGCAGATTTTCGCCAGCTACACGCAAGGAATGACAGAAAGCAGCTGATGCTGGACAGCGGCAATATAGGCAGTAATCCGCTGAAAAGACCACAAACGATCAAGAAGAAAGTTCGAGGCGGGTGAGTAAAACAAATTCTTGTGTCGGCATAAATAGATTAGTAGATGCGTATTAAACTAGCTTTGAAAGGTACGAGCGTATTACTTAGCGAGATATTCAAGCACTTTTCTCCACCTATAACTACCGCCACTCCCCACCACCTATATATACCACCCACCCTTCACCACCCTCTACATCCTATTATTTTATTACGTTAGCCATGACTGATTTACCTATAGAGACGATGGCAACGATAGGCCCGGGACCCGCCCGGAACCCGCGTTAAGAGTATGTGAGGTAAATGGAGCACAGGTAGATTACAGGCGTTAGCGGAACTACGAGATTACCTGAGAGGGTAATCGTTCTGTTTAGGTGTCACGGTATAAGTATGACTCGGAGGATAGCACAGAGGAAATGTACCCCTAGAGCCAAAACATACACAACCACCTTACCTTCCTGATCCATTATTCCTATTGTATACCAAAAAGTGCATATTATACAGTCTCGAAGCTCACACCCTGCGAGGTACGCAAGCATTTTGCCGATATACGATTTGTTTCAACAGCCTGCACGGGATGTGTTATTATTCCTCGTGTATTGTAGTATTATTTGGTGTAATCTTTGCGTGAAACGTTATGTAGAAATTTGTCATCGTTTTTTTGTCGTAACGGTACGTTTACACTATATTGTCGGACTGCTAAACACATTCTTCAATTAGAGTTTGATATAGGCCTTAAACATCTAATCGAAAATATGAAATCAGTTTTGCGTTTTTTTTGTTGGCTGTATGATGTGTGGAATGACAAAGGTTGTCAGGTCCAGCATCGGTGCTCTTAACTGACGATTATGAAGCGGAGCAAGCGGAGCCTCGAGCGTATGTTAAAAGTGGTTTCCGGTATACGTATTCCGGCTAATAACGTATTCGGTAATTACGTATTCGGTAATACCGTATACCGTAATGCGTGTCGGTACGCCGCAATAATTGTTGGTATTGTAGGCTATTGTAGGTTTTATAGGAACGACACACGTAACGTTTACAGGCATAAAAAGAAGCAAGGATTGAGAGTAATTTCGGCAGCGATATCAAAAATGTTTTACTGGCTAAATGGTGTTGAAGTTCTGACTCGTATGGTGATCGAACTTTATCGTTCACTTGTTTTGCTAGAGTAATAATAAGTGGCGAGGTTGAAATCGAAAGCTAAATTGAGGAGAATAGAATAAATAAATTAAATGTTGTTCGTACCGGTAACGATCGACTAACGAAATGTTTTTGTAGCAGCGTACCTATACGGGAATATAGGAGAATTCTCCTGTTGTGAAGAGCTTCCAGATACGCTAACCACGATATTTTACATGACTTTGTCCTGGCGGCGGGATATTTATTTGCAAGTAAGGCGCGTTAATATTATCGTTCGGTTTTTAGGGCAGCCAACCTATACGATGATAGTAGCAACGGCCTTTTTTTCGAGACTGCCAGTCGATTTTCGTTCATTATATAGGTGGAGTTGCGCTTGTTCGACTAGCAGTCACCAATCGATGTCCTCCCAGGGCCGGCGAAAATCTTTCTTTTCTATTGACAGCAGCCAGGGGGTTGGCGCAACGTGAAGCGATGGGTGCATCGTTCTCGGTAGGAGGGAGGGGAATTGTAAGCAGGGCAAAGTCCCATCAGTGAGCCAGGGAAGAGTGGATGAGCGATGGCGGGAAAGCAATCGGGTGTCAGCCATCGTCATAAGAGGCTGCGAGGCGGACTCCAGATCAAAGAGAGGCCACCAGCAGTACCACTTGTAAACTCCACTCTAGACTGGCGCGTCGAGGCTGGAAGGCCGGTCATCGAATCCCCACTCCTTGCGGATTGTGACAGGGCGGCCCAGGCGGCGGCCGCAGAGATGTTGAGCAGATGATCTAATGACACCATGGCCCAGAATCGGACGTAGTCGAGTCCGAGCAAAGGGGAAATACGCACGCCGAGCCTCTTACTTGGCGGGTGAGGTGTAATAAACGGCGGCAGTCCTTGCGGAGGCTACACCAAGCACCTTAGTTTAGGTGTGGGACCAGGCCGTTGTGGCCAAAAAGGGAGCTAACACGAAAGCGTGGACGTTTAGGAAGAGGAACGCCGTAGCAAATAGGTGAGCAGCAGCCTCTCCTCCGTGGCTCTTGTGTACAAGAACACCCGCGGGAAAAAGGTGTAAGTGCTGCGTGATACTGGTTACTATGGCATTATACACGCCTCTTTCTAAATCGGTAGCACACTGATGAACGTTATGTATCGTATTAGAGATTTAGTAAAACCCTAGATGATATAGTTTACTTCTTGTCTTGTCTTATCTCTCTAGTCTATTACAGACCTTCCACGTCGGTAGTGCAAACTACACGCCTACAGTAGCGATTAAATTCATGAGCAACTCAATGCCTACGGTACACAACTATAGGCTCTTACTTGTTTTAAAACCCTGAAGTAGGTAGGTTTTCGACACATACAGTAAACCAGTGCGCGCGCGGGCCACCACTATGTAATGTGGAAGGGAATGATGTGTCCCAAAATTCAAGGACGTTCAATGATCGATTGATTGTCAATTGAACATGTCAATTTAATCAGTTCACACGTTCCAATCACGTTACGTTCACGCACCGTAACAGTACGGCACCCTCGCACTCCAGGTATCACGCACGTAGCACGCCAGGTACAGCGCAAACGTACCACGCGAGTACACGCAGGTACACGGCACGTACGCGAGCTGATACACGCCACGGTACACGCGGGTACAGCACGTAACACGCGGGACACGAGGAACTACACGCCCCAGTACACGCGGGTACACGCACGTAGCACGCAAGGTCACACCACGTAACACGCAGATACAGCGCAGTACACGCGGGATACATCGCATGTACAGCGCAGATACCACGCACGTATCATGCACGCGGTAAGCACGCACGTACACGCGGGTACACGCACGGGTACACGCGGGGTACACGCACGTAACACGCCAATGATACACCGCGGTACACGCGGGTACAGCGCAAACGTACACGCGGGTACAACGGGCAACGTACACGCAGGTAACACGCACGTACAAGCCGCGGGTACACGCACGTACACGAGCACGATCACATGCAGATTAACGCACGGTACACCGCGGTACACGGCACGTACACACAGATACACGCCGTAGCACGCACGAACAGCCGCAAGATCACACTGCAGATACACGCACGTACACGCGGGTACACGCACGTACACACAGATACAACCGCACCGTAGCATCGCGTACACGCAACGTACACGCAGGTACAGGAGGCGGCACGTACACGAGGTAGCACCGCACGTAACACAGCAGGTACACCCGCACGTACACGTCAGGTACACGCACGTACACGCTACGTACACGCGGTACACCGCACGTACACACAGATACACGCACGTACAACGCGGCGACAGCGCACGTCACACGCAGGTAACACCGCACGTAACACGCAGCTGTGCCGCGGGTACAACGCACGTACATCCGCGGCGTTAACGGAGATACGCCACATACACGCGGGTAAACGCACGTACACGCAGGTACACGCACGTACACGCTGGAACACGCACGTACACGCGGTACACGCACGTACACGCGGGTAACACGCACGTACACCGCGCACGCGGTACACCACGTGCACGCACAGTGCACGCGGGTACACGTACGTACACGCAGGTACACGCACGTAGCCAGGCGGGTACACGCGACGTACACGCAGTAACACGCAAGCAGTACAGCCGCGGGGTATCAGCGCACGTACACGCGGGTGCAGCGCACGGTACACGCGGGCGAACGCACTCACACGCGGGTAAAACGCAACTTACACGCAGGTAACACGCACAGTACGCGCAGATACACGCACGTACACGCGGGTACACGGAGATAAAAGCGCACGGTAAACACGCGGGTAGCACGCACGTACACGCACGCTACACGCCGGCGTACACGCACGTACACGCAAGATACAGCGCAGCGTAACACGCACGTACCACGCCACGTACACCCACGTGCAACGCGGGTACACGCACGTAATACGCGAGAACACGCAGCGTAACACAGCGGTAAACGCCACTTAGTCTGGGAAACGCCGGCTCCGTTGCGTTTCTAGCAACGTGCGTGCTACCGCGCCTTCCGTCGATGCTTCTGTGGGCATGTGCAGTAGTATGCGTTTGATTTGGCGATAGACGAGTCTCGGCAATTGCTCGATAGACGAGCCTCGGCAATTGCTCATTCCATGCTTCAATACGCCTATTCAGTAAAATATTATTCCAATATTCGATTTTGATTTGTCAATTCGTCAATTCGTCCAATCGTCAATTCGGGATTCAATTGGCAATTCGTTATTTAATTGTCAATTGAACGTTTGAAATGATTAAAGGGAAGTAGCCTCTAGGAATTTTACTGCATAGCAACTGTCACTTAACTGTATAAATCAGTCGTCTATACCCACATGTATTTGTCACCAGATACTTAATTAAATATATTTACACATCACAGCTACGAAAATTTTGAACTGCGCCATACACCCGCGCACCGTGCCTGCACCCTGAAAAAGTTGCGTATTTTGCATTTTTATTTTGCAGGTAAAACGTGATCCGAGGGCTAATCACAAAAGTGCAGATTATATTATACCTAAATGCTATTTAAACACGAACGATATCATTTTAGGGCAGAAGTTTATCCATATTATAAACTGAAACTATATGTGCGTTATAAGATATTCATCTTTGCTATTTAAAATGAATAAATAAGAAAACCCTCGGTCTGCGCCCTTGGCTGGTAAAGTGATTTTGCGCAACTTCTCAGATCGTGCGACTTTGAGTGGCGCCACGTCGTTGTATATCAACTGTAGTCGTTAGTTTTAAAACATTTTTTAAAAATATTTCTACCAATGTGATTGAACATGAAACTTGTTTTATGTAGCCGAATTATAAACCGCTAAATTAAGCTGAAATAACGGCCTAGAACCTAGAGGGCTACTGTTCCTTTAAAAACGACTGTTCAATTGACACAATCAATCGATCATTGAAGCGTTTGAATTGTTAATATGACTGTTCAATTGAACACAATCAATGATCAATTGAACCGTTTGAAGATTAAATTGACTGTTTTCAATTGAACAATCAACCGATACAAATTGAACGTTTGAATTTTGACACATATCCCTCCCATAATTTAATGAACACTGAGCTTGGAATCCGCCTAACGCGGGCTTAGTGACTGTGGAATGCATGGTGTTACAGTAGTGTTTATGTGTAAGGTGTTAAATATGGAGAGTTTAGTTGTGTGCACATGTTTGTCTTTTTATGGTTGTAATCAGCAGACTTGGAACGTCCATATAAAAAAAAATGTAATATAAACACGAAATGTAACCAAAAGTCTTAATGTTTCTCTACATCTACTTTCCGCCTATAATGCACCTGATATATATGCCAGTCAACAATCTCCTATCTGGAACACTGCAAATAGCACCGCACCGCACCGCGCTGTGCACGAACAACATGAATAAGAGAGTATAAGTCCCCCTATTTTCAAGGGCAAATGTTTTACCCTTTTTTGTTTTTTTGTCTGTTTAAGCTTTTTTTGCCGGTTTTACCAACCGAGTATAGTTTAGAACCCCGTCTCTGGTGTACTCATCGATCTCTTCTGTGAATTTAGCGCTATTTGATCCAAACTTGACGGAGCCTTTCTTAACATACATAGCATAGCATACAGACATTGCAAATTATCAGTAAAGATAAACGCATAGCTAGCATTGCATACCAAACGTGTTCGCGGTTTCCCACTAATAATGCAATCCCGTGTTAGTCACGCTAAGTGAGTTCATGCCACGTCGAAGCGACCACTTCAAATTTCTGTTGTCGCGCGTTTCGCACCCATCACGCGAGAGAGCGACCATTCTCATCAATAAGGGCGTGGACAGGTTACTCTGAGGAGAGGGCGCGACAGCGAGCAGCTATAAGCCATGCGTCCCCCCCCCCACTCACTATTCACACTATGTACGACGCGAACAGAACTGGATATTCATGGACGCGATGTAATAGCGTCTTCTAGGCTAGCTACAACTCGGCGGCTGCGCCTATGGTGTCCATCAATGGCGCTGCCCCAGTGTCTCATGCGCCTACGTGTCGCACAACCCGGCCATGAGGCTATCCTAACACGCTTACACGACACGAGCAGCATTGCCTATATACCTGTACCCACCGAGGAGATTTAACAGGCCGTGTAATGGCATCCGCCAATGTGCATTGGCACCGTCTTCAATACTCACATAGCGCCATTTCTGTACGCGTGTGGGAAGATATAGGAAAAGTGGGGGGTAACTGTATAAAGCCCCTACCAACTATCGCGGACATTCTTATACATAAACGACAAAGAATAAGCACGTCGAGGATTTCACATTGCTGGCGCGTCTCGGATATGACATGAGTACCTCGACAAACAGTTCTTCAGTTTTACGTAAACGCGCCAACAGAGAAAGCAGTTTAGCCTCAAGGTCTGAATAACGATAGCAGCAAAACCGCTCTAACAGCATTCCAACGCGCTAAAATTAACCGCGTATAGTAGAGTAATATTTAATAATATAATAAGCTCTACTATAGCAGGTTAATATATACTATAAATATATTATATTTATATATATATTATATATCAAGAGTACCATAATAGAGGATATACATAATACTGTATTTTTTTTTAAAATGTACTTCTTGATATATATATACAGGGTTAGACACTAACGCATTTTAGTTCATTAGTCCCACCAGCGACTAGTAAAACGAAAAAAGTGTACTAGTCCTTCCAAGATTCTACTAGTCCTGTCGAAGGACTCTTACTAGGCGCAGAAGCGACGAGCATTGTTATTTGCCAGGAGTAAGGTGGGGTATGGAGGGTGGCGCCCTCTGCCTGCTAGGGGGTACAGGGGGTCTCTCCCAAGTACAAGTGTTGTCCGCCCACAGAAAGGTTTTGTAAAAGACATGCAATTGTATAAAATAATGTAACTTTGATATGGATCATAAAAATTAAAACTTAAATTAAATAAAATGTTTAAATTCCGAAATAACATTTCGGCTGCTCTTGATGAGGAATGCTGTGATTCGTCACCTTATCACAGCAAGGAATTTGGCCCTCAGTTTATAGGCTACAACCTGTTCCGGCGCTCGTTGTATGCGGCTATCGCCGAATATAACCTCTGCAGCCTTGTCGGTAAAGGTAAGTGCTGTCGACATCTAAACCCTTGGGCCTTGTCACGCTAGCACAGCTGACGTACATTGGTGTAAGGGCCTGCACCGTTTTTTTACAATAGCAATGTGCATTTCTAATGGGGTTCGCCCATTTACTAATTCGCTG
>NW_014577075.1:94163-96926 GCF_000485595.1 Priapulus caudatus
CCCGAGCAAAAACTTGGTGGGCTTCGGCCTCCGGGTCTGCACTAATTTCGAACGCTGCCGGCGGCACGGGAGCGATTTTTTCTCGTATTTTCGCTCTCGTAATTGTTGTTATCAGAGCGCTTTGAAAGCTGACGGGAGCGAAATCGCTCGCCGCTCCCGTGTATTTTTTTCGCTGG
Organism: Priapulus caudatus; assembly: GCF_000485595.1. NCBI lineage: Eukaryota > Metazoa > Priapulida > Priapulimorpha > Priapulimorphida > Priapulidae > Priapulus > Priapulus caudatus. Next base: position 94,340 of record NW_014577075.1, read on the forward strand.
TACACGCACGTACACGCAGGTACACGCACGTACACTCAGATACACGCACGTACACGCAGGTACACGGAGATACACGCACGTACACGCGGGTACACGCACGTACACGCACGTACACGCGGGTACACGCACGTACACGCAGATACACGCACGTACCCGCGGGTACACGCACGTACACGCGGGTATACGCACGTGCACGCGGGTACACGAACGTACACGCACGTACACGCGGGTACACGCACTTAGCTGGGAAACGCCGGCCGATTGCGTTTCTAGCAACGTGCGTGCTACCGCGCCTTCCGTCATGCTTCTGTGCGCATGTGCAGTAGGTATGCGTTTGATTTGGCGATAGACGAGCCTCGGCAATTGCTCGATAGACGAGCCTCGGCAATTGCTCGATAGACGAGCCTCGGCAATTGCTCCATTCCATGATTCAATACGCCTATTCAGTAATATTCAATATTCGATTTTGATTTGTCAATTCGTCAATTCGTCCAATCGTCAATTCGGCGATTCAATTTGGCAATTCGTTATTTAATTGCTCAATTGAACGTTTGAATTATTAAAGGGACAGTAGCCTCTAGGATTTGTAAAAAATTAATTGTAAATAAACACGAAATGTACCAAAGTCTTAATGTTTCTCTACTCTATTTCGCCTATAATCACCTGTAAATGCCAGTCAAATGCTCATCTGGAACACGCAAATACACCGCACGCCCGCGCTGTGCACAAACAACATGAATAAGAGATATAGTGCCCCCTATTTTCAAGCAAATGTTTACCTTTTTTGGGTTGTTTTGTCTGTTTTAAGCTTTTTTTGCGGTTTTCAACCGAGTATAGTTTAGAACCCGTCCCGTGTACTCATCGATCTCTTCTGTGAATTTAGCGCTATTTGGATCCAAACTGACGGAGCCTTTCATTAACATACATACATACATACATACATACAACATTCGCCAAATTATAGTAAGATAACCATACTAGATGCATAACATAAACGTGTTCGCGGTTCCACTAATAATTGCATCCCGTGTTAGTCACGCTATGAGTTCATCCACTCGGAAGCGACCCAAATTTCTGTTCGTCGCGCCGTTCCACCATCACGCCGAGAGAGCGACATTCCATCAATAGGGCGTGGACAGGTTACTCTGAGGAGATGGCGCGACAGCGAGCAGCTATAGCCATCGTCTCCCCACTCACTATTCACCTATGTACGACGCGACAAAACTGGATATTCATGGACGCGATGTGAAAGCGTGTTCTTACACTCGGCGGCTGCGCCTATGGTGTCCATCAATGGCTGCCCCAGTGTCCCGTGCGCCTACGTGTCCACAACCCGGCCATGCAGCTATATAACACGCTACAGACACGACAGCATTGCTATATACTGTACCCACCGCAGGGAGATTAACAGCCGTGTATGGCATCGTCAATGGTGCATGGCACCGGTCTTATACTCACATGCGCCATTTCTGTACCGTGTGGGAAGATATAAGAAATGGGGAGTAAACTGTATAAAGCCCCACCAACTATCGCGGACATTTTATACATAAACGACAAAAATAAGCACGTCGAGGATTCACATTGTCTGGCGCGTCTCGGATATGACATGATATGAGTACCTCGACAAACAGTTCTTCAAGTTTCACGTAAACGCGAACAGAGAAGCAGTTAGCCTCAGGTCTGAATAACGATAGCAGTCAAACCCGCTCTAACAGCATTCAACGCGCATAAATTAACCTGTATAGTAGAGTATATATATATATATATACTCTACTATACAGGTTAATTTATGCGCGTTGAATGCTGTTAGAGCGGGTTTGACTGCTATCGTTATTCAGACCTGAGGCTAACTGCTTCTCTGTTCGCGTTTACGTGAAACTTGAAGAACTGTTTGTCGAGGTACTCATATCATGTCATATCCGAGACGCGCCAGACAATGTGAATCCTCGACGTGCTTATTTTTGTCGTTTATGTATAAAATGTCCGCGATAGTTGGTGGGGCTTTATACAGTTTACTCCCCATTTCTTATATCTTCCCACACGGTACAGAAATGGCGCATGTGAGTATAAGACCGGTGCCATGCACCATTGACGATGCCATACACGGCTGTTAATCTCCCTGCGGTGGGTACAGTATATAGCAATGCTGTCGTGTCTGTAGCGTGTTATATAGCTGCATGGCCGGGTTGTGGACACGTAGGCGCACGGGACACTGGGGCAGCCATTGATGGACACCATAGGCGCAGCCGCCGAGTGTAAGAACACGCTTTCACATCGCGTCCATGAATATCCAGTTTTGTCGCGTCGTACATAGGTGAATAGTGAGTGGGGAGACGATGGCTATAGCTGCTCGCTGTCGCGCCATCTCCTCAGAGTAACCTGTCCACGCCCTATTGATGGAATGTCGCTCTCTCGGCGTGATGGTGGAACGGCGCGACGAACAGAAATTTGGGTCGCTTCCGAGTGGATGAACTCATAGCGTGACTAACACGGGATGCAATTATTAGTGGAACCGCGAACACGTTTATGTTATGCATCTAGTATGGTTATCTTACTATAATTTGGCGAATGTTGTATGTATGTATGT
>NW_014577075.1:96936-104595 GCF_000485595.1 Priapulus caudatus
TATATATCAAGAGTACATAATAGAGATATACATAATACTGTATTATGTACTCTTGATATATATAGCTATCTATACATATTTATTCGTAAATTTCCTTTGAGGAACACGTAGAATGAGATCCCGTACGTGCTCATCGCTCTTTGGGGCACTATAGCTAGGCCTGCATACTGCATGCGTGCTACTGTACTGCCGCAATCTACCGCGAGAGCTGGTAAATATTTTTAAGAGAGTAAGAGGAATATAAATATAAATATCCGACCAGGAATCGATTGTTAGCCGATTGCGATCACACGCCTATACAAACCGACACATATAAGGTTAGGGTTCTTATATGTTATGTATATAGGTACTTGAAGTTAGACACTAGTTTATGGTTCGCCGTCAGTTACTCTATCGTGCTGGCTGTTCGATCACCATCTCAATATTATTCGAACTGCGACATCCGGGTATAGGCAGAAAACTCAACAGACGTAAGATAACACAGGTTACATCTTACTTACTCCTGCCTATATCCCTATATCTCAATTAACACACACAGCCGCCACCGACATGCAATTACATCCACTAATGAGTCTATGCTAGCTATCCCAAGATAACTATCCAGGCATGAAAAAAAATATAGCTGCAAGGTAAACTACAGCGCGCCCAGGGGGCGTGGGGATTTTAGTAGAGCGGCCACAAATTCGGGAATTCGACATAAAAATAATACACGCCACATTAACTGTGTCCACAGCGAACGTTTGCTTGCCTGAACTAATCACGAGCGTGGCGCTCAACCGCAAAATACGGGCGAAAAATACGTCCAACTTCCTGTATAGTTCGGCCACGCACAGACGCCGCGGCGCGCTACAGGTGGTTACGCCTCGTGAGGATCAACGATGACACACTCATACGCGCACCCACGCACGCAACTCACGCACACACGCGTACGCACGGACGCCCACACCCTTGCATCACGAAAGATGCTCTTCTGGGTCATGTTCGATATCTTTCAGTAGAAACAATGCGCGCAGAGACAGCGACAAATGTGACACGTTCTTTATAATAGGTTTTCGAGTGAATACAGGCATCGCACAGACAATAATATGAAGATCAACAATTCAGCTCGCATCTCACTAACGTCCGTATAAGAGAAGTAGACGTTATCCGAAATAATGTCGCACTGTTGTTATGCTTAGAAATGGGATTTTATATTCAACCACGTACTTCGCATTCTCTCTGGTACACCGGAACCTTATATTTACGCGTAAGATCATAGTACTTCGCTCGCCCGTACGTCCTTAACGTACGTCCCGTCCCGTACGTCCTCAACCTACGTAAGAAGCGCCACGCACCCATAACATAACTGCTACCGTGAACATATCTATTGGAAACTGAATACGCGTGTATATAGTCATGTTCATGCTGCTACTGTATGTACGGTGTGTACGCAGCCACCTTCACCACCAGTGTGGCAGATCAGCATCAAATCTGGATCAGCATCAGCATCAGCATCTGGTTAGATTACGTATATAGCCCCCCCCCACAAAAAAAAGATAAAGACCATGGGCCCGTTGTCTTAACATTAACTTTTTCTCTTAGACCGTCGTCAGAAACGCTGCGAAGTTACCTGAATGAAAAATCGTAGCAGATTTCCTCGTAACAGTACGAAACAAAGTGCTGTCGACGGTCTAAGAGGAAATGTTAGCGTTCAGACTAATGTTAAGACTAATTTTGTTTCTGACAACGGGCCCCATGTTTCCCCTTTCCCTAGGAGAGAATTGCACGCATCCATCACGTAATCAACGTGTTCGTGGTCGTGTTCTATGACTGGTTCCTACATACAGACAACAAGCGTGAGAGAGGGCGTGTGCACATGACTGTAGATAAAACCCGTTAGAAAGTATGGGCTGGAGTTTCGTGTATGGATGTTAGATCTGTAGAAGCGTATCAGACGTATAAGAGAGAAGTTCAGAGATGATACTAGCAGGCAGGTATTTGATATAGACAGAATTGAAATTGGTCGCAACCAGTGGATCATGGTGATTCACGTATAGGCACACGACAATTAGGTAAGATAACGGGCATGAGTGATATCGGGAGTGAGGAACAGTAATTGCGTTTTCCGTCACTTCTGGTGACATAACATAGCACGTACGTACCTGTTGCTGCGGGACTGAGCGATGGATACCGCACAGTAAGAGAAATGCGACGGCTACCAGTGTCCCCATCATGCTCATCATCTCTCTCTCTCTCTCTCTATCACCCTCTTCCGAACGGAGTTATCAAATCGATCTATCCGGATCTATCGACTAATCGATCGGAGGTATCAATCGGCGGACGCTCTCGGTCTGTAGCCGCACAACTTGACAGGTGCACCAGCACGCCACCACTCGCTCGCTCGCTACACGTGCAGTCTAGCGCCGCTATACCGCGTGCTATCGTCGTCTGCCGTCACCGCCCGACACTGCTACCGCCCGACACTGCTACCGCTACCGTCTGCTGCGTGTCGGCAGTAGCGAGCGTGTCATTCACCTTCACCCATCGGCGCGCAACCGGTTTTACCGGTAGCCATGCATCCATACCCAGAAACTCTCGCTCACTTTCTCTCGGCCGCCTGCCTGCCCCGCGGGGGCGCGGATCTCACGGGAATGCGCGGAGAGGATGAGCAGAAGGCGAGAGATAGAGGAATGGGAGGGGGGTGCAGAGAGAGAGACGAGAGAGAGAGGGGGATTGAGCGCGGAAGAGCGCTAACGCTCCATTAGGAGTGTTCCCAACTTTGATATAATTAATGATTAATGATTAATGATTAATGATTGATAATCCTAATCCTAACCCTAACCCTAACAGGCTATAACCTATAACATAACCCTAACCATTAATGACATTACAGTTGGGAACACTCCTAATGGAGTATCACCCCGGAAGAAAGCGAGAGGAACAGAGAGAATTTTAAAGGAAGGCGAGAGAGAGGGGAGAGAGAGAGCGCGCGCGCGAGAGAAAGAGAGAGCGAAGGAGAGGGAGAAATAACGAGGGAGCGAGAGAGAGAGAGGGAGAGGGAGAGAGAGAGAGAGAGAGAGAGAGAGAGAGAGAGAGGGGTAGAGAGGGGGGGAGCGGTAGAGAACGGGTTGAAAGACGAGATGCGCGCAGGTAGTCATCATATATACGGCAGCGGTCAACCGTGATGTATGGTGACGGCCCACGCCACGCCTACGCGTACAGTGGTCATCGGTTACAAACCCAGCGTCGCTCACCGACCCTCCTGCATGGCTCATGCCGGGCCGGTATCCCAACAACTTAGTTGGTTATCGAAAAAGTTTGTGGATGTTTGAGTGCCCAACATAGCTGCGTAGATCTTGTATTTGCCCATAGAATTAGATAGTAACCCTATATCTATATCAAAGTGTTTGCCACCGGAAAACGGCACGCTGGTCACTCTAAACGTCATAACTGACGTCACATGACAACAAATCATATGTAACCGTAGCTCTACCGGTGTAGCCATAGAAATAATATAGGTAGACTAGGTAGAATAGGTGTCTCTATATATTTCTATGGGTGTAGCTCCTTCGCTTCCGCTACCGAGGCTACACCGTAGCGCACTACACGCCCTGTAGCAGGAGTAGGGGGCTACGCCGATAGAGCTAATGTAAACGCATTTCACCACAGGTGGCAGTGATCCCACGAACGAATGTCTGAGGTAGAAATAATTCGGACCTGTTTCCAAGTTACGCACTCGATCAATCGACGAAAAGATTGATGTTTGCGTTGTTGGTGAAGCCAAAACTACAGATGCCGACGACCACGATCGAAGCATCAATGTACGCAAAAGAATCACATTATGTTCATTGTCATAAAAAGGCCATGATGCGGTATAGTGTGAGGCGTGAAACGGCCGTATATTTTAAAGTTATTGCGAAAAATTAATATTTTTATCGTCAGACGTGATTTCTCTATGAGTGATGCGTGCGTGGTTCCCTTCTAGAATTTAATGTTAGCCAGAAAATGACAAAATATTTAGCGTAAATTTTATTTTTTCATAATTTTTTTTTTATGGATTATAAAGCCTTTTGGTTTTCGGCTTGCTTAGTAGTTTAATCAAAGGATTCTAGTGCAAAATTAAAATATTTACGTTCTATCTATGTCTGTCTATCTATCTTTCTATCTGCCTATCTATCTATCCATCCATCTATCTCTCTATCTATATGTCTGTCTGTCTATCTATGCATCTATCTATCAATCTACGTATTTTTCTATCTACCTATATGCCTACCCACTACTACTTCTTTCTCTATACAACAATCCCTCAAATATCAATGACTGCATGAATTTTATAAAGTCATACTAAAATCCGGAGTACGTACCTATCTATATCTATCTATCTATCTATCTATCCACACATCCATCTATCCGTCCATCATATGTTGATGAAGGGTACTGGGAGGAAGGAATGTAAGGAAAGCAGGAAGAGAATAAACGTGGCCGAGAACAATGAGAGAAGGAAGGGAGTAAGGAAGTAGGAAAAGTATGATTGATAACGGTTAAGTACTAGGGCAAGAAAGAGGAGTAATGTGAAGTGGGAAGGGAGGGTGGAGAATCGTTACAGGTTGTGGAACATAAAGCAGGAGGAGAATATTGGAACTGGTGAGAGATAAAATGGTGAAGAATAAGGAAGGCAAAAGTGGAGAAAGCTGTAGTAGTCTATTACTTGAACAGCATCATTACATCACTATGACATGATCACCATGTCTATGTTCATCAGTATTCGACCTGCACCCTTATCGTGGTCACATCACTATTAGTTGAGCTTCATGTACATGTTGTATTATTCTATGCAATTATGCATAACCTTTATTATGATATCATTAAACGCATATACAGGTTCCAGTTATTCGTATCAATTATGCATGTATCTCTGATTGTCACAGAAACAAAGTACACATTCTTACCCGTTCTAAGCAACATTGTGATATTGCCAAGGTAATTGCCTTATAGCAATTATAATGATATAAACAGGAGTAAGCTAATGAATAACGAATAATAAGTAATTACAATTATTATAATATATTATAATATTATTATGATATATTATAATATTATCTTACTTTTGGTAGTAATCATAATTAAAGACATAACTGCCACAGGTTAACACAGAGCACATGCCCACAGAAAGAGCAGGGAGTAATACCCTGCTGCCACCTTGTGTGGATAAATGTTGAATTCTCATGCAGATGCAAAACAGACCGAGCATTCTAGACTGTAAACATGCTAGACTGGTCCCGTGATCTCCTAAAGCCGCTTAATACTACTTAACGATAAAAACGGTACAATCTCACAAATCATCGAGGGCGATAATACTGATCGAGCGGCATCCGCTCAACACAAGCACTGCTAAAAAGATGACAAGACACATCTCCACCCGAGTTTCTCAGCTATTGCCACGATGGCGCCATCTATACGAGAAACGTGGCTCTCCATCTCGACTAAAGTTTGAGTAAGCCGCGCGCCCGGGAACGAGCGAAGAAAACAAACGCTCCGCCACGACACACAGATGCGCGGCGCCGAATGTGTGACATCGCCCCGGCAACCAACGGAATCTCTACTAGCAACCGCGGCGTGACCGTGTCAGCTTCGTCAGTCAGCATAGCTGTTCCCCGTAATCTCCATCTATCGATTCAGCAATGACATCAAGGGTCTGATAGATCCTCTAGCCGACTGACAATTCTGAAATAATTATCTGGCTATCACCCTAGCTATTTGGCAATGATTCTAGCTATCTGGCAATAATTCTAGCTATCTGGCAACTCCTCTATCTGCCTGGCAATGGTGCTACTGCTATCTGGCAATTCTAATATGTGTCTGGCAAACTATTTTCTGACTCTATTGTTAGTGGCAAAATAAAAATATAACCGTATCTGACACTAATGAAAGTTATACCTGATATTCGACTAGCAATCAGTCATTCATACTACCTGGCAATGTTACTAGCTTTCTGGCGGTTCTACTAACTATTTAGAACCTCTACTAATTAACTGGAAATTTTACTACCATCATGAAAATGCCTGAACGATTTTACTAGCTACCAAATATGGCATAAACCTGCTATATCCACGAGTTATCTTCGTTATATTGCACAGATTAATTTGTGTATGTACTGGCATAGACATCTGGTAAACGTTTTGCTACGGCTTTGCTACAATGATGTTCTGGTTATAGGTAGTACAGATTGGACATTGTGACATTGTAACTGCGGACTACAACCTAACCCTAACCCTGTATTAGTATACCCTTTAATTGTGCTGCCACTTGGCATCCCTCAGTTGATTCCATACCTACAGCTTACCTTAACAACCCTAACATCTAACTCTTACACTGTCACAAGGACACAATAACGAAAGAAATTGGTTTCCTTAGGAGCCATAGTTTTTTGTTAGTGAAGCCGACCAAACTGTGGGGGTAACTGTGGATGCTGCTGATACGGTCCCTTGCCTTCTAGACTACATTAGATGTCACGGATGATGTCATCTTGTAGGCCGCATGCAGAAATCACAGATGTCATCATGACGCGAGAAGACGAATCATGGATGATGTAACTCATAGTAAAACAAATCAAGAATGACGTCATCGCAAGGAGCATGAATCACGTCACCAATGCGTCATCACTGCGAGCAAAAATTACAGACGAAGACGTTGTTATCACAGAAGACCCTGCATCACAAATGCTGTATGCGCCTCATCACTGCTTCACAGACGTGCCGCTGCCAAGGATGTTTCTCTGACAGATGCTGCGCACTCCTCATCCGCATCACCTGCTTGGCTTCACGCTGATGACGCGATGCAGCATATCAAAGCTGTTGCCGTCTGGTTGCACGCTGATTGTGTCGCCGAGGCGCGTGCGCACGACGAGGTAGCCGTATTCGTCTAGTCCTTCTACCGTCACCTGCTGTAAACCGTGGTCAGCTAACGTCACGGTGACACCACTGTAATGATGTGACAAGAGAGAGAAAGTGTGTGTGAGATGGTTTATAAACACAGAGAGAGAGAGAGAGCGGAGAAAAGACAGAGAGAGAGGAGAGAGAGAGAGAGAGAGAGAGAGAGAGAGAGAGAGAGAGAGAGAGCGAGAGAGAGAGAGAGAGACGTGAGAGGAGAGAGAGAGAGAGAGAAGAGGAGAGAGAGAGAGAGAGAGAGAGGAGAGAGGACGAAGAGAGAGAGGAGATGAGAGAAAGAGAGAGAGAGAGAGAGAGAGAGAGAGAGAGAGAGAGAGAGAGAGAGAAGAGAGATGAGTAGAGAGGAGCAGAGACGGGAGAGGAGAGAGAGGAGAGAGAGAGAGAGGAGAGAGAGAGAGAGAGAGGAAGAAGAGAGAGATGGGAGAGAGAAGGAGCGAGGAGAGAGAGAGAGAAGAGAGAGGATGAGAGAGAGAGAGAGAGAGAGAGAGAGAGAGAGAGAGAGAGAGGTAGATGAGAAGAGAGAGAGAGAGAGACGATGAGAGAGAGATCAGAGAGAGAGAGAGAGAGAGTAGAGAGAGAAGAGAGAGGAGAGAGAGAGAGAGAGAGAGAGAGAGAGAGAGGAGAGAGAGAGAGAGAGAGAGAGGAGAGAGAGAAGAGAGAGAGAGAGAGAGAGAGAGGAGGAGAGAAGAAGAGGAGAAAAGAAGAGAAGAGAGAGAGAGAGAGGAAGAGAGAA
>NW_014577075.1:105086-113647 GCF_000485595.1 Priapulus caudatus
GAGGGAGGGAAAAAAAAAGGGGGGGAAAGGAAGGGTGTGAACGAGAGAGGAAGAGGGAGAGAGTGATTGTGAGGAAGAGAGATGCACTGCTCATTCTGATTTTGTTCTATATGATATATAATATATATTTATATATATATATATATGTATTAATAATAACTATATGGTAGATAGTATAATTATTAATCAATATAATTAACAATAAATAATAAATATTAATATGTGCTTGCTTCAGGCTGTGTGCGTGAAGTCAGCAACAGCTCTCCAACATGCTGCATCAACGACCTCATTCGCCAGCACAACTCCGTTCGTGGTGGCGCCCTCTGTGAAACTGGTCGATTGGAGCAGGTGAATCGCGCGATCGTTCACGCAGCTAGAGCGGCTCGTGCGACGATTCGACGAGGACGCGTCTGCCGTCAAGCAGCTCTACTATTGATCGATGGCTTCACAGGTACGTACGCGGACGCATGGTAGCTATGAGGCAGCAATGGGATGGGGAAGCCTGGGTTGTACATGGATGATGTTAGGGGGCCGCCAAGCGGTACGTAACATACGTAAGTAACGTACGGCGTGATGAATGCATCTGTGCATGCGTGTGTGGTTCCCGAACGTGCATGCATGCAGTGACATTGCGCGGCTATCTGTTACTAGGGAAAGAAGCAGATGGTGCGCGTATACATATATACATATCTGCTTCTCTCTCCCCGCATATGTCTCGTTACAATGTTGACGTTAGCTGACCACAGCCTGCATCAGGTGAGGGTGGTGGACACTGAACGACTATGTATATGTACACATGTCTATAAACCATCTCACACACACTTTCTCTCTCTCTTGTCACATCATTTACAGTGGTGTCACCGTTGACGCTAGCTGACCACAGCCTGCATCAGGTGAGGGTGGTGGACACTGAACGACTATGTATATGTACACATGCTTATAAACCATCTCACACACACTTTCTCTCTCTTGTCACATCATTACAGTGCGTGTGTCACCGTGACGTTAGCTGACCACAGCCTGCATCAGGTGAGGGTGGTGGACACTGCAACGACTATGCATATATTACACATGCTTATTCTTTCTCCCGCCCTCTCTCCCTCCATCTTCCTACCTCTCTCCCTCCATCTCCCTTCCTCTCTCCCTCTATATCTCACCACCATGCTTACCTCATACCCAGGCTCGCTTCTCACCGCCTCCACAATGGCGAGAGCCATGAGATGCTGCAGGAACGGGGTTCGTTTGCCGAGCACAGACATCAGCGGCACGCGCACGACTGCGGAGAACATCGCGCAGCCGCGCGGGCTGATCCACGCGTTGCCGCTGCGGCCGCGTCCCGCCGTCTGCTGCCGCGCGATCGCCACGACGCCCGTGTCCGCCGGCGTCACAAACATCAACCTGTGAGAGACGTGCGATCGGTTCATGACTGATGCGGCGTGATGCGAATTCACTAGTAACGATGTCAGGAGTGTATAATAGATAGAGTATAATACAGTGATCTATATATTATCAAGAGCAGATAATAACACATCCTCATGTGCTCTTGATATTATACACTCCTGATGTTGTAGTGAATTTGTAGTTATCTATCGATCGATCGAACCATCGATCCACCCATCCATCCATATAGACATATACACCAAGACACCAATTAAAGGACTAGTGTCGAGCTTTTAAACCTCAAAATAACCCAGTCACACTTCAAGTATGTGTTTCTTTTTATCCTTCAAGTTTGTCAAAAAAATCCGTCAAAATAAGCACGCAGTAATGTTGTTACACCGGTTTATATATTCGAAATCTCTGCACTGCTATAAGAAATGCTGGATCGCTGATGTCACCTGTGTGACGTATTTGTAGCCGTATGCGGCGCTGCAGCTAGGCGGTTCGTTGTAAAGTGTGTGTTTGGAATGGGGAACCGAGTATGATTTAGACGAGTTAGTCCACAAATCTCACGTTTGCTTCAATCAACGTTGTTTCGTTATATGTCGCTGAGAAAAAAAAAAACGCTGAGACGTCGGCTATATTATAAGAACTAATCTATGTACTGAGTAATATTAAATTCTTTACTTAACAATGGAGGTTCACTTTATTAATGTAAAAAAAAAGTAATATTTGGAACTTTGGCGTAAGCGAATTATTAACTTTTTTAACATATAAAAGCTATTGTGGTTGGAAACGCGATCAAATGGCAAAGTGCTTCATTTAACGTTGTTTCAGTTTAAGTGACGGTTATCTACGACTACGACAATGTTACTACGACGTTAGTGAGCGAATTGGTGTATATATATATATATATATATATATATTGACTACAATGACGATAGTGTTTAACTACCGGAAATTACCCTCACTCCCCGAAAATGCCCCAACGTTAATTGTGTGTAAACAACGCCCACATTCGAAGGCCCCGCGTGCTACATACACGGCGCCACCTACCTGTCGAACAAGGTCATCGTCGTTGGCACGACCTCGCAGAACATGACAGCCTGTCCTAGGACCTCCGTGTCGAGGCTCTTGAAGTAGGCGACCTCGTCAAACGCCCACGTCGTCGCGTCGCCGTGGCGACCGCCTCCGCCACCGCGTTCCTTGTGGAAAACGCTGCAGTTGCCGTTGCTCGGAATCACGGTGTGGTCACGGTGAATGACCGGCAAGAGGTCAGGGGTCACGGCGACGTCGGGGCTCGTGACGGTGTCCGAGGTCGCGGTGAGGTCAGAGGTCACAGTTGGGTCAGAGGTGAAGCGCAGGGAGACGACCTTTGATTGCAGGACGCCGTTGACCAAACTTGGGTTGAGGGCAGAGAGCAGCCTCTGTTTCACAGCCTGATCAATAACAACTCGATTAATCACTGATTTCAATCAATAAATTAATAAACAATAAATAAATAAATAAATTACATTCAGATTTTGCTCAATAAATAAATAAGCAAAATATGATGAATCAATAAAAGATTACCTAATCTCTATCAATGAATTATTATGCAACCTATGTATCAATATGCAACCTAGACATGAATCAATAAACAGTGTCCTCATCGCGCATTTGCATCATGGATTGAGGTGAAGGATAAATACCACAGGATATCAGCTCTTATCACTGCATAGGTATGGAATGCAGGGCAATGCAATAGCAACAACTGCAGCTATATCAATCCAGAGAGTGATGGATGACCGCATTTCAATGCACGCCAGTACATGCATATATTATATATATATATACAGGTATGTAACATCTATAAATAATACATAGATGTGGAGTCGTTCATAGTACGTGTACACAATATGACCACATTTATACACACAAAACGCATATATAAATGTATGATGTATATGAAATGATGTTGTATACACGAACCTGATGTCTTAGTGTGTGGGTAGGCACGGGTTCGCAAGGGTGGATCCCACGGCCTACAGTCAAATACACAGACACGCATGAACACACTCATGCACGCACATACGCATGCACGCCCATACGCACATATTTGTCAGTAATATTAACTACGTGCACACCTCAGACTTAGTGTAGAGATAAGCAGGGGTGAGGCAGGGTTGTTCGTGTGGCGTACAATCCATTCCCATCCTCTCCAGTAGATGACGCACTGTGTCGATGCGTGCGCTGTTTGCTTGTTTCAGACTTGTGAACATGTCCTCACTGACTCCGGCCTCTGCCGGCTCCATGTCAAGCCGCACCTATAAACAAGAGAGCAACCCGGTAAACAATGGCAACACTGGTAATCTACAACACAATAATAAACAGATGGGTGATCAACAACAACACGTATACACATAGTATAGCATTACACACATTATACATATATACATTTAACCAAGGGAGTCCAACGAACTCATAAAGTCGACCTTTTCAACTTTGATCAGAAATGCTAGCATGCTATACTCCTGCAAAGTATCATCACATATTGCGTCAAAGGATAATCCGTGATAACAATGGGAACTTCTTGCAACTATTACATGGTTCATACAGGAGGACTGAAATTTTTTCCAAGGACTTTTCAAGCACTTTTCAAAGACATTTTATCGGAAATTCAAGGACATTTTATCAGACATTTTATCGGAATTCATACACAGAACAAAACATACTATTACCTGGATTATCCGATTAATTTAATAACCCCATTCTTAATCACTGCATGTCACATCTAAAACTTACCTGGATCACATTAATAAACCCTTCTAAACACTGTCACTTTTACAACATACCTTGATTTACTGACTGATTTTACTGACTTACTGTAATTTGTGATCATCATTTAACTGTCTATCGGTGTCTAGACTATAGCTTTTTAAGCTCATTTAACGCAATTTTTATTGAGGTTTGCACATTATTGATGGTACAAAATTTCGTTTTATTACAGGCAAGGATTCTTTCTATAAATTCAAGGACATTTTCATGAAATTCAAGCACTTTTCAAGCACAAAATCAACATTTACTAAATTCAAGTACTTTTTAAGGACTCCCCTCAAATTCAAAGACTTTTCAAGGACTGTGCAAACCATGTATTAGGAGAAGCTGCGTTACACAAACGCGGTTACCCGAGGTACAATATCGGCTGTTGTGACGAGCGATGCATTAATTTTCATTCTCAGCGTCACACCTATGCATTTTTCCAACATGCTCCATGAAGCTATCATGCCCCCCCCCCACACACAACACTCAATACAGCAGCTAGCCACTTTGCATGCAAGCACCACCCGAAAGTGCATCGCACACTGGCTGCTGTCTGGCTTACAGTGTGCGCCTCACAAACCTTCTCGGGACGCTTGCTGAAACACTAATGCTCATTTCCATAGAATGAACTGGTATTGTGGAAATTTCAATGAGTGAAATGGACTCCTGCATGTCAAACCAGAGAGCCTGACAGTCGATCAGGGTGTACTTGGCTCTGGACTCGTGTGCTAATTTTGAATTCCATAATATAGATAGGTACATAGCCAGAGGTAGGTTACCTGGGATAACATAGCACAGCCGCCAGTCTCCGTGCTTCTCACTTCCGCCACCAGAGTGTGCTGCGTGTCCTTGTCGGCGACGACGGCCTCGACGCTTAGCGACGGCATCAGCACGTCTCGCGTGTCATACCAGCGACCCTGCGAGAGCAGACGCGCGTCACATCCCGCGGGCGTCGTTGCCGTGACAACGACGCGCCGCCGCCGCTGCGTCTTCCGCATTGGCTGCACGCCGACGAATCGCTGATCGAGCGGCGAACACACGCTGAGGAGGCGCCCCCCGGTGGCAAAATACCGCATCATGGTCTCCTCGACGCCCGGCTGAAGGTGGTCACACGAGACGAGAAGCAAGGTGGCGCCACCCACCCACGGCGCGCCGAGGGCCTGCTCCGACGTCAGCCGGTAGATGGCGTAGCTGTCGGGGTTGAGGCACAGAGAGAGGGCGCCACGTGCAAGCTGGTAGCGGCGGGCGGAGTCCTCGCCCGCCCCCGTGTACACGAGAACGTTCGGCGCCGTAGACGGGGCCCTGTAGGGGGCGCCGGCAGGCGCGACGCTCGTCCCGCCCTTGGTGCTGGCATCTGTAACATTAGATCGAGCAGACGATATCACATCCGGCAACGCCGCTGTCACGTCGTCCTCCCGCCAGGGGGCGCCGGCATCGCGGTTCGTCTCTTCATTCCCCCGCAAGGGGGCGCCGGCGTCGGGACTGGCTAGACTCGCCGTCTCGGTCGATCGTGACTCGGTGGAGGAGTCCGTGTCGGCGATGGCCCCCCTGTGCCTCCCCCTCCCCCCCGCACCGCGGCGACCCCCTCCCCCCGCGGCCTCACCCGCGCCGGGCCGCCGGGCCGCCATCTCCTGCCCGCCCTCGTACGACTCGCCACTGAAGTCGCTGACCTCGGTGAGTGCCACCAGGTGGCAGGCCGTCTGCTGGACGATGAGATCCTCGATGCGCAGAGACACGTCGCCGCTGCTCTGCGTCGAATCCGACGACAGCGTCTTACGCGACGACCCGCGCGACATCGACGCCTCGCCGGCGCCCCCTGCTGGCACGGCGGTCTCCTCATCAACGCCTCCAGGTGACGCTGCGGGAGGCTCGTCGTGCAGAGACACCTGGCAATGCATAGCACGCAGCGCGGCGCGGTGCGGGGAGTCAGGTGCGCCTCCATCGTTGGCACGCTCCCACGGAGCCCCGCGCGAGTGTGGCTCGCTCTCGGACGTCCGCGCGGCCGCCAGGGGGCTCTGCGGCTCGCCGTGGCGAAACGGAGACTCGCGGCACTCAGGCACCGGTGATAACGTCCCGCTCGGTGGCGCCCCCTGCACGCCACACCGCTGCACGATGTCCGGCGGCGCCCCCTGGGGGCTGTCGCCGAGCACGACCTCGTTAAGCAGCTCGTTAATCAGCGTCGTCTTGTCGACGCGCCGTTCCTCGCATCCGCCGAGAAACTCTGCGACAGTGACGCCCCCTACGTCGCGCAACGCAAACTCCCCGTCATCCGCCGGTTCCCCCTGGTGGCCCGCCGGTTCCCCCTGGTGGCCCGTCGGTTCGTCGGACGCCGGCGGCAGAGGCGGCTCCAGCTTGCGCGAGATGAGCGTCGCGAGGTTCGTCTCGGAGATGCCACGAGAGGGCGCCGCCGTCACGAGGCTCGCGCGGCTGCTCGGCGCAGAGCTGAGTTGGAAGCGCGGCGTGCCGTCGCCCCGATCCGAGTCCGAGTCCGTGTGGCGCCCCCAGGCGATGGCAAAGTCCAGCTCCGAGTCGACAAAGTACATAGACGAGTTCGGCGCGCAGTAGCGCGAACTATCGGTGCCCTGGTGCATCGTCTCCGAGTCGTGCGCGGACACGGGCCGCGAGGGGGCGCCGCCGTTCACCTCGTCGCCGCTCGTGCGACGCCGGAAGTCGGCGAGGATCTGCGAGACCTTGCGCGCGACCGACGCGACCCTCGGGAGGCTCCAGGGGTCGGGGGTCGCTGGATCCGCGGCGCGGGGCGACCTCGCGCCGGCAGTGGAGCGGCGGCCGTGACGCGGATGCGGGGCGAGTGACGCTGAGTCCCTCGCCGCGGCGGACTTTCTGGGCAACGTAGGTGGCGCTGTGATACAGAGCGAGAAGCGGGATGAGTTGCAGGGAGGAGGGTATGGGTGGGTGGGGGGAATCTCATATCGCTTCACACGGCCTTTAAAACGGCGTGTTCTCGCAGCAATAAGAACATTTCGTGATGTTTGCATGATACTGCAAGTATACTCACAGTAGGTGTATGTAGGCTTTTTGTTGCGAGGTTTATCCATTATGCCACGTTATCATATGTGACCCGAGAACTTCTAGCTGTTACGTTTCAATTCGCTCTGTCCATGTGGCCCCCGATTGCGAACAATTCGTAGCCAGCCTGATTATACGTACGTGCGTATACAATATACACACCCAGGAATCACATGTGAACGAACAATGTGCAGTTTTCTCACCAGAGGGCGGCGCCATCGTCGTCTCGGCAGTGCGGCGGCAGAGGTGCAGACGACGACTCGCTGGCGCAGAGCAGAGCTGGGAGTCGTGAAGCAGCTGCTGAGGTTGACCCGTGAACGATACAGCTGTCAGGAGATGAAGGTAGACACGTACATATACACATATCTCCCTCCTCACTGCTGAGGTGGACCCGTGAACGATACAGCTGTCAGAAGATGAAGGTAGACACGTACACATACAGATATCTCCCTCCCCACTGCTGGGGTGGACCCATAAACGATACAGCTGTCAGGAGATAAAGGTAGACACGTACATATACAGATATCTCCCTCCCCACTGCTGGGGTGGACCAGTGAACGATAGAGCAGTCGGGACTCGCAAGGAAAGCCGATAACAAGAAACACGTGCTTCTCACTGTCTCTCTCTCTCTCTCTCTCTCTCTGTCTCTGTCTCTGTCTCTGTCTCTCTCTCTCTCTCTCTCTCTCTCTCTCTCTCTGTCTCTGTCTCTGTCTCTGTCTCTGTCTCTGTCTCTGTCTCTGTCTCTGTCTCTGTCTCTGTCTCTCTCTCTCTCTGTCTCTGTCTCTGTCTCTGTCTCTCTCTCTCTCTCTCTCGCTCTCTCTCTCCTCTGTCATTGCCATCAACCAATAAACATAACAAGCCACTCCAACTCCTGTAGTGAGCTCATTATTAACAGGAGTACATGAATAGATTCATCTCTAGTCAGGTTGCTATTTTTAGCCAACACCTATTGTGATTAGACAAAATCTATTATTAATCCCTAATAACTAACCCCCATGATGACTCACACATCATTCTGACGACTTCGAGCTCCTCCTCCAACATCAGGCATCCCCGCATGAAGGCCTGGCCAAGAGATGACAGCTCGGAGATGCTTAGTTCGATCAGCAGCCCATAGGGGTCGCCACCCTGCCACGCGAGCGGCGCGGCACTGTCACTTAACTGCCAACAGGTAGAAAACGTCGGTGCAAGAAACATGCATAATTAGCATAAAGGTATTAAAAATATATTCACTGCTATATATAACAATCATATCTATATACACCTGCTGCTACATATATATTTGAACTACATGTAGACTTACCTACATGTACACATATATACATACAAATATATATATATAAATATATATG
>NW_014577075.1:113657-133133 GCF_000485595.1 Priapulus caudatus
CGCCCCCTACGTCGCGCAACGCAAACTCCCCGTCATCCGCCGGTTCCCCCTGGTGGCCCGTCGGTTCGTCGGACGCCGGCGGCAGAGGCGGCTCCAGCTTGCGCGAGATGAGCGTCGCGAGGTTCGTCTCGGAGATGCCACGAGAGGGCGCCGCCGTCACGAGGCTCGCGCGGCTGCTCGGCGCAGAGCTGAGTTGGAAGCGCGGCGTGCCGTCGCCCCGATCCGAGTCCGAGTCCGTGTGGCGCCCCCAGGCGATGGCAAAGTCCAGCTCCGAGTCGACAAAGTACATAGACGAGTTCGGCGCGCAGTAGCGCGAACTATCGGTGCCCTGGTGCATCGTCTCCGAGTCGTGCGCGGACACGGGCCGCGAGGGGGCGCCGCCGTTCACCTCGTCGCCGCTCGTGCGACGCCGGAAGTCGGCGAGGATCTGCGAGACCTTGCGCGCGACCGACGCGACCCTCGGGAGGCTCCAGGGGTCGGGGGTCGCTGGATCCGCGGCGCGGGGCGACCTCGCGCCGGCAGTGGAGCGGCGGCCGTGACGCGGATGCGGGGCGAGTGACGCTGAGTCCCTCGCCGCGGCGGACTTTCTGGGCAACGTAGGTGGCGCTGTGATACAGAGCGAGAAGCGGGATGAGTTGCAGGGAGGAGGGTATGGGTGGGTGGGGGGAATCTCATATCGCTTCACACGGCCTTTAAAACGGCGTGTTCTCGCAGCAATAAGAACATTTCGTGATGTTTGCATGATACTGCAAGTATACTCACAGTAGGTGTATGTAGGCTTTTTGTTGCGAGGTTTATCCATTATGCCACGTTATCATATGTGACCCGAGAACTTCTAGCTGTTACGTTTCAATTCGCTCTGTCCATGTGGCCCCCGATTGCGAACAATTCGTAGCCAGCCTGATTATACGTACGTGCGTATACAATATACACACCCAGGAATCACATGTGAACGAACAATGTGCAGTTTTCTCACCAGAGGGCGGCGCCATCGTCGTCTCGGCAGTGCGGCGGCAGAGGTGCAGACGACGACTCGCTGGCGCAGAGCAGAGCTGGGAGTCGTGAAGCAGCTGCTGAGGTTGACCCGTGAACGATACAGCTGTCAGGAGATGAAGGTAGACACGTACATATACACATATCTCCCTCCTCACTGCTGAGGTGGACCCGTGAACGATACAGCTGTCAGAAGATGAAGGTAGACACGTACACATACAGATATCTCCCTCCCCACTGCTGGGGTGGACCCATAAACGATACAGCTGTCAGGAGATAAAGGTAGACACGTACATATACAGATATCTCCCTCCCCACTGCTGGGGTGGACCAGTGAACGATAGAGCAGTCGGGACTCGCAAGGAAAGCCGATAACAAGAAACACGTGCTTCTCACTGTCTCTCTCTCTCTCTCTCTCTCTGTCTCTGTCTCTGTCTCTGTCTCTGTCTCTGTCTCTGTCTCTGTCTCTGTCTCTGTCTCTCTCTCTCTCTCTCTCGCTCTCTCTCTCCTCTGTCATTGCCATCAACCAATAAACATAACAAGCCACTCCAACTCCTGTAGTGTGCTCATTATTAACAGAAGTACATGAATAGATTCATCTCTAGTCAGGTTGCTATTTTTAGCCAACACCTATTGTGATTAGACAAAATCTATTATTAATCCCTAATAACTAACCCCCATGATGACTCACACATCATTCTGACGACTTCGAGCTCCTCCTCCAACATCAGGCATCCCCGCATGAAGGCCTGGCCAAGAGATGACAGCTCGGAGATGCTTAGTTCGATCAGCAGCCCATAGGGGTCGCCACCCTGCCACGCGAGCGGCGCGGCACTGTCACTTAACTGCCAACAGGTAGAAAACGTCGGTGCAAGAAACATGCATAATTAGCATAAAGGTATTCAATATATTCACTGCTATATAACAATCATATCTATATACACCTGCTGCTACATATATATACGTTTACATTTGAACTACATGTAGACTTACCTACATGTACACATATATATATATACATATACATACAAATATATATATATAAATGGCAATATATATATAAATATATAAATATGTCTGGCAAAAATGTTAATGGCTAACCATATATATATAAATGCATGTACACACACACATGTTATTACTTGTTTATGTAACCATGCAACAGAATGTGTGCACGATTAATTATTTGTACCTATTGCCATATCCACCTGTACATGTACATTATTTACATATATACATATTGTTACACACATACATACACATTATATATTCATATACATATATACATTATCACATATATATACACACTCAAACCTGTATTACTGTACAATTCATCAGGGACACCAGGGCAAGTAAGGAGGGCAACTATAGCATGTGCCCATCGGTGCCATGGTGAAATTCGACCCCTCTCCCCCAGCCCTCACCTTCAACATCTTGCCCTGCTTCGTTCCCACACTGGCTGTCACTCTATCTGCCACCAGGGGGCGCTGGCGAGCCTCCACAAGTACGAGCGTCTTGTGTCGCGACACGGGAACTCTGACGGGTAGATCACGATCCAAAAACAGCGTCCACGTGTCGATGTTAACTTGTTGCTAAGACAAAAAAGACACGTTTAAAGGGAATGTCAACTTTGCAATTTAACTATTGATTTTATCTAGGTTTTAATTTTATATTACAGATTCTATCCATATTCTACTTCGAATATTAATTTTATATAAAATTATCTAGCTTTCCTCGACATTGGTTATTAATTTCATATTAAATAATCTAGCAATTTTTTACCTCGGGTGTGAGGAGCAGCACCGACCTCGATCCCTGTCTCACCAATGTTTGCTCGGATGCACGGCCATCAACGTCTGCTCCAAGGAACGAGGATCGACTGACCGCCTGCTGCAGGGTCTGACTCCTGTAATGCAGACACATGCTAGAGCTAGGATGGGTTTTATATTATGATGCACTCTATGATCGGTTTTTACCCGCTGTAGTTTTAATGTTAAACTACTTAATGTGTAGGGTACCGTAAGATTTTAAATACTCCAGACACGGTGAATAATCGCTCATTTACTAAAAATAAAAATAAAAACTCTTCTAAACAATTTCCCTAACCATAAACCGAACTTATTCCAAGCCTTACTGTAACACTAACCCTAACCCTAACCTAATTCTAACCTAACCCTAACACCAACCACATCCTTACCCCTAACTTTAAAACTGCATTTCCTCGAAAAATTGTCATAAATGTTCGTGGACACACTACCAGTTGTTGATTGCCACATAAAAATGTTTCAAAAACGCCACGTTTAGCACAAAGAAGCCTTGTGAAGGGATGAATGTACAAATGTTGTGTCATCATTACTCCATGTAAAATCGTGGGACACTTTTGCCGATGTCAACAACGAATCACAAGGTTCAAACAAGGAAGCTTTTGTGTTGGATCCATCTGTTCAAAAAAAATTTACGCACGAAGTGCTTGCATAGAACAATGCTTTGCGTATATACATTGTGGATTTTAGGAGAAAGCAGCTGTAAGTACTAGAGCACTCGGAGAGCACAGACCTCCGCCAAGGCAGCTGAATTCTCTCAATGTGAAATTTTTTATTAATTAATTACATAATTAAGTGGAAAAATTAATTGATTGATTAATTAATTAAATAATTAATTGGATCCGAATTAGTGCGAGCGTGCAGGTGGGGGAGGACTGTGGTTGCCCCTTAGCCTGTGGTTGCGTGTTTGTAAGTCTACAGCCAGCGCACCTAGCGGAAGTGAACTGAAACGTGCATGGTAACACACAAACCCACAAACCAACACTCAAAGACACGCCGGTGAAAACATAACCTCCGCCAAGCCCCTGGCGGAGGTAACAAGAAATATTCAGCGTGAAAGGTGTGTCGACATTTATACACTACCCTAAAGCTTCAACAGTGTATCTCTATTTGACAATAGCACAAAATAATGAATTTAAAACATAAAATGGAAATAGAGTTGCAACGCTGACCTGAATACGACGCTGCCTCTTGCCAGGTGGCGCTGCACGAGCTGCAGCCACGCCATGTCGTCGCGTAGCTCGCGGCGACGTATCGCCCAGCCGAGATACAGGTAGCAGATGGTGATGAACATAGCGCTGCAGCCGCCAAGGTCACTGGGTCATCCAGGGTCACGACCTTGCTGTCATCTGCAAGTGGAGACAGAAGGGTCAAAAGAAGGGGTCTCTCTTCCACTGCGGCGATGCTGGAAAACAAGTACGGTCGGGTGTCTGCATGCATGCATTGTACTGCATTAGAAGAGAGAATTAGAAAGGAGAATTAAAATATGCTCCAAATAATATTCACCATGAATAGTTTGATACCTCAATTCGCTGCCAATAATAAATACACCAGCAATAGAGGCCACGACACATGCACACACCCAGCCAGATTTCAAAGAAAGTGCCGCTGAACACAGTACGTAGGTTATGGAATCTTGGCGCTAGCAGAAATCACGTTGGCGATATTTACCTACCACCTCGGACAAATGGCAAAGTGAAACAAAATCAAATGTGAAAAATAACGCCGAAAAATTGGCAGAGAAAATACCAAAGAGAGAAAACCTCGAGACACAAGACAAGAGGTTGCGTAAACATCATGGCGACTGCAAGTGGAGGTAAAACATTAACCACATATCTGATTAGCGACGATATATGTCAAAGATAAGTAAATGTCAGATAAAAGTTACTCAAATCAGACAAGTAAACCTAGTGCTAATGAGGCCAGTGTCACCACTCACCAGGAGTATGCAGGGCTATCAAACCTGGACTTTCAACTTCCCAGCTATTTGCTGGCACTGTTCTGGCTATCAGAACAGAAAACGCCTGCCTGATCAGCCAGATATTGGCAACAAACTTAACAGTATATTATTGATTCTAACCGAACTCAAAAGGAGAATTGGGAATCTAGACTCTACAGGCATATATTTCTACACAGCCTGAACACATCGAGAAACAAATTGACGTAAAACTCAAGGAGGTCTGTCGTCGTAGAGGAGGAGATGGAACGAGAATGTAGGAAGCTGCATTTAATCATACAAGGTCTGTACGAGGAGGAAGATGCGCAGAAGGTAGACCAGGTACAAGAGGTCAGGTCTGCAATGAAACCAGACAAAACAGCCACAGCCACCAAACATAACGAGACTTGAGGAGAAGACACGAAGAAGGATCTGACCTGTTTGAATAACAGTCAACTTGACGCCGGTTAAAAGAAAAATATGGAAAACAGTAAACTAATGAAACATAGTAAAGCGTTCAGAAAGATGCATATGTACCACGAACACACACTAAACGAGAGGGGAGCAAACGACAAACTATTAGTGGAGCATGAACAAGAACAATTACCTGAGAACAAGACGTGAGTCCGGTGAACAGAACACATATTTCTAAGGAACAGATAACTAGAAGGAAGCTCAGCTTCTCCAGGCAGTACAAGCAAGGCCACAAGACGTCGGAAACATGGAACAAATGCTATAAATACCTTAGCAAATGATACAAATGCTTTAAAAGGTGATGGGATTTTTACCATTTTCCCAAGGTTGTGTTGGTTTTGTTTTTGTACACGAATGCTGAGCAGTTGCCCAAAAGAAAACTTTCTGAGCTTTCAATCGGAGCAGAAACAGATAAACCAATGATTACAGGTGTAACAGAGGGGAAGACAAAAACTACATATGAAGCCCAGCATTCAGTTCTAATCAGATGCAAAAGGGAAGTTTTAACATATTTCCAACCAACCTGGAAAATGATACTGGAAGAAGAGTACTCCTATATGTGGGAAAGACTACCCCTGCAGTTGAGGTAAAACTGGCAACAGACTTCGAGGAGTGCTTGTTTGTAAAGGTGCGACTAAATAAGTATGACAATATGTTGTTATGGGTTAATAAAAATAATATATAGATCTACCAAAGGAACAGACCACAGACAAGAATAACAATCTCTTGCAGGACCTAATAAGTAAGAGAATTGACTGCTGAGCACTATACCTGCACACACTAACAATATTTCAAAGAATGTGCTGGTGGCCACTATACGCACACACACTAGTAGTAGTAGTAGTATGATGCTGGTGTAAACAGTTAACACATGTCACTAAAAGTTCACAAGCAGCACTGCTAAAAATAAACTACCATGCTACGCCCCCTGCCCCCTGCTTCTTCCCCACCTCTCACACAGCAACCTTCATGTTATCTATACTAGGTCATACTATACTATACTAGGTCATACTAGGCTATACTACCATACTATACTAGGTCATACTATTCATACTAGGTCAGAATACCAATGACGTTACAAAATAGGCTGGCAGCTCAACTTTTGCAGCATTATGAAAGAATTTGTAGGAAGGAAAGAATCAAGACACCCATAACACATCAACTGACTGCAGCCAGATAAACCAATTGAAGATGTACCCGAGCCACTCTGCTTTCTAAAAATTTGACCAAGTCAAATAAATGTTTTGAAAGAAAGATATTCATTGTCTAAATTTTTTTTAAATAACAATGCTAATTTTATTGCAAACAAATTTTCTTGTAACTGAAATTGAAGATGTAACAGTGTTATATGACTTTTAATCATTTATTGGCGGCTCGACTGTGCCTTTTGTAGATGACTGTGTCGAAGTGAAGCGCTACATAGTTAGCTAGATTGAGCCTAGGTTAGCTAGGTTGAGCCTAGCTCCAAGAAACGGTATTGCTAGGGTTAGAATACCGTTTCAAATTCTTGCCCATAAAAACGTGTAGTTGGCTCGGTATCCAAACATCGACACAGCTAGCGTCACATGTAATAGCTCAAACGAATCTATAAACCTCTGGCTTGTATGCGGTAACTCAATATAACATGTGCAAAACAGATGTTACACTACTTATTTATCGAGTTATGCCGTATTTTCTGAGATGAATTGGATCAAAACAACCAGACAGCCGCCATGTCCGCCATGTTCAGTGCGACTAAAATCGGCAATGGACCTGATTTTCACAGTGCGCAGGCCCAAACACAAGGCAATTTAGGCAAGTACATATCTTCGCAATGATAATTATAAAGTTGTTGTAGATTGATGTTTCCTGGTTTTCAATGTTTTAATATTTATATATATACGAGTATATGATGCTTATTTATGCTCGCGCCAACGCGAGTTGCAACGCTATGGTATGTTATGTCGTTTCGGGTTTTCCGCGTTCCGATCGAACAAGCATACACAGTGGAAACATGGTAGTTGGCGGTTGGTTGAAATTTAGGTTCGGCTCTTGAAATTTACACTGTGCACAGCAAACTGATGTATTAGTTTTAATAACAATGCCTGAATACTATAAGGTGAAAGTTATACTTAATACAAAACAAGGCAGAAATGTTTAGATGATTATTTTATTTGAGATATAAGTAATTGTTCGGCAGTTTTTGTAGAGGTACAAAATTTTCCAATGGATGGATGTCAGGCTGTATATTGACGTTAGTCACACATCCTGGTCGGGTTAGGTTGAGCCTAGTTCAAAAAATGTAACTCAACAAATCAGGATATGACAAAGTAGGATATGACAAGTATACACTGTTGGATTACATTACTTACTGTATCTAGGTCGAGCCCTGCTTCAATAAACAGTCATATATAGTGAACGACCAGCGTATTGACGTTACTCGTTAGTCTCGCAAGCCTGGTCAAGTTAGGTTGAGCCTCACCTTACCAGGCTCTACTTATGACTGTATAGTGTATAACGTCGTTTCATTTCCTTCCACGCAGCGATAAGCGATAAGTTTACTTGTGGCTAGGTTGAGCGCCATGCTGCAGACTCCTAATCCACGATACGACAACTGGTAACATACACTGATACCACAGGCACTTGAACTTGCAGCGTTTCAATAAAATATATATGCAGGGGTCGTGTGCTGTGCACGGCGACAGTTAAATATATAGCTAACGCTAACGCTAGTTATATATATATAGTTATATATGGCTATATATTTAACTGTCGCCGTGCACAGCACACGATCACCGCGTATATATTTTATTGAAACGCTTCAAGTGCCTGTGACTGATACAAGGGCCCATTCCTATTTGACAACCCCAGGTTTAAAAACCCTAACCCTAACCCTAACCAAACTCACGACATGGGTGTGTAAACGCTACTTGTACCGATACATCATACAGAAACACGGAGACGAGACGTGCAGAGAAATCAAAAGTTTGGCCTCGTTGAGGAAACGCGTCGTCAGTTCTACAACATCCACACGTATTACTAGCACACTACAACGTGCCAATTAACCCAGATATCGCCAACTAGGACTTGTTGAAGTTGTTCAACGGCAAGAAGTAAGTGCACCATTCATTGATTCAAGACATTCAAGAGTAAACAGAACCTTGAATCCTTGAACTGAGCTCCTGAACAGAACAGCTGGAAAATTACGAAGACTTTTCCAGTCGTTTTACCAACGATTTAAAGAACTCACGATCGTAGCAGAAAGCAACCGACACTCTCACAGTGATCTTCTCAACTACCAAAGTGTTATACCGTCTTCTAAACTGCTGAATACATGATAAGTGCTATTATTTCACACACGAGTTCACAACAAACGCACACAACAGTATCGTCAACACAGTTCATTCGCTTGCACTAAAGCTGGCCATTTATTCAATATTCGTCATAGAAATGTATATTAATTATTAAAAAAAGATAAATAAAAATAGTTCAATACTGTACATACAAAAAGTAATAATTTAATCCAAAACAGTTATTTTTATTACGAGCTTGGTTTAAAAAAAACAAAATATTTGGAAAAAACAAAATCTTCATCAGCTGTGAAATTATAACCATTTTATCCAATCAGAAGCCTTGTTACATATAATTCACCGCAGGTTGTCACATATTATCCAACCAAAAATCTTTTTGCGTACAAGTTATCTGCTAATAAGTTGTAGTTTACTAGTTATAGCATAGATATATCATATAGAATACAGATTATATATGATCTGTGCTGTCATGTATAGCAAAGTGCATAGGAAATGGGGTCGGGGGAGTTGTTAGACATGTTTCCTAGCATTGAAATATGCTCTGCCGATCTTATACGATTAAAAAAGATCGGCTGGCGAGAAAAAGGTGTGCAGAGCAAATTCTCATATCAGCATTTCAAGTAAGCGGAAACACTGCCATTCGCCTGCCCCTAATCTGATGTTTAGGAAAGGAACAAGACACACGTTACCTTCTCGCTTCTCACTACGTGGAAGAATAAGACGTGAAACAGCCGTCACGTGGGGCCTGGCCGGGCTAGGGGATTTATATCTGTTTTGCTCAGTTTCGATGTTTTCTCGTACCGCTCTGTTCGGTAGTTATAGGTACCCAAAGATATTGAAAATGGCTGCGCCCGATGGAAACGGCACGAGTTTACTGTCTGCGTTATACACTCGGGTCATTGCCAATACTGAGAACCCTGAAAACTATTTAAGGTAATGTTGTTGGTGAGGTGACTAGGTTTATTTACATATAAGTAAATATTACATAATCAGGTTGCTAAGAACGTCGCTTTGATAATAGTAACGCACGTCGGATCAAGGATATAGTTTGGTACCCCGCAAATCTGTTTTCGCATTTGTCCTAAACTAAGTCGGGGTGCTAAATTAGGCTTGGGCCGGTCTTAGACTAGATGTAGTAGTAGTAAGATGAAGTGTAGTGTGTGTGTGACACTTTACAGGCTATATTAGGTCCGATCTTGGACCACAACCACTTTCAAGAGCCGTTCGTTTCTATAATAAAATGATCGCAGTGGCTACGCGTCTGGAACCGGCCGCGTAGCCTCCAGGCTACGAATCCGGACAACCACTCGCACACAACGACTCGCGTACACGCATGATTGCGCAACGGGACGCTCTGCTGATTACAGAGAATATACAATATATGCATTGCTGCCGTCTATCCTTTCATCCGTCCTCTCTCGCTCTCTCTCACGCATACACACACATACACATTTCTTCTCTCTCTCTCTCTCTCTCTCTCTCTCTCTCTCTCTCTCTCTCTCTCTCTCTCTCTCTCTCTCTCTCTCACGCACACACACACACACTCTGCGATCAGCAGAGTATCCCGTTGCGCATACATGCGTGTACGTGTCACAAGATAGATCACTGTGTGAGATGGATGTTCGGACACGTAGCCATGTCGTACCCAAACTTGGAATCTGCACAATCTCGAGATTGTGCAGCGATTGTGCTGCCCAAACTGCGGATTCCCTAGTTTGGCTGACCAATCTCAAGATTGGGCAAACTGAAAACAGTCGGTGATTCAACAACCGCTCATAGCGAGTGTGTGGCGTGCATGGTGCAAACTAGGAAGAGATTTATCTCATATTTATCCAATTATTTATTATAATTATTTAATATTTATACAAAGGTGCCAAACACATTGAGGAAAGAAGGTATACAACCTTATAGTTATGATATAACATTTGAAATCCTAATACTCATATGTTTGTGCAAGCCCTGTTTACCTCTGTTTGCCCAATCTCAAGATTGGTTGCCCAAACTGCAGATGCGCTGAAATTCCAAGTTTGTGCAAGATTCCAAGTTTGGGCACAACAGCCACGGCCTAAAATGATTGATGATAAATAAACATATAATAATGCGGGGATTTGGAACTGTTTGAGAGGCTACATAATAATTTCTACGTATACATAGCTGCCCATGGGTCCGATCTATCAAATAAAGTGGGTATTGAAATTTCGACCGAAACTCGCCTCCCAACCCTAACAGTATCCTTGACAAATTACATGTAAGGCTGGTACATAATAAATTTTCAGATAAAGCAAAGCCATTGATTATTGTATTTCACTATTTATTAATAATAATATTACCACCTATCTAAGTCGTAATATTAATGTCAATTTGTTCTCTATTACCTAATAATTCCACTTAAAAATCGTTTAAATGCGCCTCACAAACATTAACACGTTATCTCCCAACACGCACGATATTTTGACAAATGGGGTGGTCAATCTCTAAGCAGTCGAAACGGAAAAAAGTTTAATGTTGATAATGTGAGTTGTGACAACATTATACGCACTGTGCACAATGCAGTTAATAGAGGTTTAAAGATTACAGCATGTATCGGAATAAGTTTCATTGTGGTTTTAAGTTTAAATTTCAATTCACAAATATATTTCAAGTGTTAATTAAGGTACATGAGTAATAGTGCAATTACTGTTGTTGAGAATATATATAATACTTCGGTTGTACATGAACCAATGCCTTTCATTTTCTTCTTGTATCACAGCTTGCAACAAGAAGCTGCAGATGAATTTAAACTGTTGACCAAGACTATATATGACTTTACAAAGTGCAACGAGGCATCTGTGAATAAAGGCACCGATGCTAGTGAAGCTCTTCCCGAGTTGATCGTAGACAATTTTGACGATGAACAAGTCTGGCAGGAGGTCGAACTTCAGAACCAGGCACGCATCAGCCGGCTGCTAAAAGATGTTGCCAGAGTGCGTGCGATACCTGGTGACCTGACCCTCGGTGTTGGTGGCAACGACAGTGAAACTCGCCCATCTGCCACTCATCTGACGTCGAGTGAGACATTAGAGCCAGATGACGATGCTGACTCGGACAGTGCATCATCTGACAATGGCAGCAAAGGTTCCAGCGTCGTGGACAAGCTTGAGCCACCGACAAAGCAGAGCAGCGGCCAAATAGAAAGCGGCTCTGATTCAGAGATCGACTTTGACTTTGATTTACTACGAGACGATTTCGAGACCTCGGAAAAGGATGCTGCGAGCGACGATGGTGAGGCAGGCGCTTCTGATCCGGGATCAGAGGAGGAAGAGGAACCAGGCCTGCGTCCCAGCAAGCGGACAGGTCGAACAATCGTCGATGATGCCTTCTTCAGTTTGGCAGAAATGGAGGAATTTCTCGAAGAGGAGGACCGAAAAGAGATGAGAAGGTCACAGGGAGGGTCGGCTTCCAAAGATGATGACGAGGACGTAGACATGTTCCAAGACATTCCATCCAGCGACGATGATGAGGAGGTTGGTACTTTCTTGCAGTTTCTTCTAATTTCATCAGATTTTTTTCTATATGACATATTAAAATCTCTATATACATGTATAGGGTTAGGCTTAGGGTTGGGGATTGTTCTGATCATTTATGCGAGCAAGGCTTTTATGTAACACTTGATGCCAATGTACTCCATCAACATTGTATTACATGCATTTGGTTGTTATTTTATCATCTTTTGAATGGAATTGATTATGCTCAAAGCTCTGAATTAAAGAGGAGATAAGATATAATTTGGAATCAGAGTTGTGAGTTTCGAGAAATGGCGTTTGAAAAATCAGCAACTTCAGCATTTTAACAATGGAGATATTAGCACTTTTCTCAATTTTCCATGATTGAACCCCTGTGTTAAGAATTAACCTAATGCGGGGATTTGGAACTGTTTGGGAGGCTACATAATAATTTCTACGTATACATAGCTGCCCATGGGTCCGATCTATCAAATAAAGTGGGTATTGAAATTTTGACCGAAACTCACCTCCCAACCCTAACAGTATCCTTAACAAATTACATGTAAGGCTGGTACATAATAAATTTTCAGATAAAGCAAAGTACTAGAGACTTCAAATATAATGACTTCTTTGCACCACCATGTGGAAGTATTGAGAGAGAAGAACAAGAAGAACTGAGAAGTCATGATGAAAGGTAGTAGTCAGCTCAAAATGCTTCAATGGGAATCCCATATATGTGCATTAATTGTGTGCAAAATATTTTCAGAACATTAAGATTGTTGGGGATACTAATGTAATTAAATATACTTGCAGTTATAAATTATACTCTTGAATCTATTATTCCCACACCAATGTCCGAGTCAATTCTGTGAGAATGCTTTTTAAAGAATGCAGCAACTTGGTAATTATAAATTTAGCTTGTGGTTGAGGTTCAAGGTACAATCTTTTTTAGTGATGGCCAAGAGCAAGAAATGAAACAAATTGAAGAGGAAGAATCAAGTGAGGGTGAATACGCGGAGGAAATCATGGGTGGAAAACGTAAAGACGAGGAGAAATCAGCATTTCAGAAACGCCAAGATAGGGTAAGCATTTACTCCTGCATAGCTTCACTTTTACCTTTACCGTGCTAGCTGTCTCAATTTGCATTGTAAGCAGTTACCTCTGCATTGCTTCACTCTTTACTTTACAATGCTTGTGGTTTCGTTTTGTACGGTAAACAGTTGCATCTGCACAACTCAACCTTAACTTTACTAGTTATTTTTGGTTTGCATGATGGGTGATAGTCGTAACAAAACATGAGACTACTGCAGGATAGCCGTCAGTATGATTCTGCACTCATTCTGTGACAGATCAATGAGAGGATAGCGAAGATGGACGAGGTCAGACTCGCAGAGAAGCCGTGGCAGCTGGCGGGTGAAGTAACAGCATCCAAGCGACCCGAGAACAGCTTGCTGCAGGAGCACGTTGAGTTTGACCAGACCGTTAAGCCAGGTACACACGAAAGCCGCGTGAATTCACAGGGTCGTCGAAACCGATTCTGGTGATCGGCAAGCGGGAACCACTTGCATTGTCCGGCCTCACTGATGAGTGAACAGTAAGCGTCGCATATTAACAGGGTTGTATATAGGCCAGGTTTGAGCCAGGTTGCTTATCAGGCACATACACAATCCGAATGAAGACTGAATGCAGGTATTTACCCCTATTTTCACAATTAGGTTGTATATTTTTCTACAACGGCCATCGTCTCTTGTCAAAACTGACAAAGGCACTCAAAATGCTACATTTTTCGCGACACAGCGCCGATCGTAACGGAGGAGGTGACAAAGTCGCTGGAGGAGCTGATCACGCAGCGCGTAAAGGACCAGGCGTGGGACGACGTCGAGCGGAGGAAGAAGGCGACGACCGATGCGCAGGAGTACAAGAAGAAGGTCATCCTTGACCAGGAGAAGAGCAAGCTCAGCCTCGGCGAGATCTATGAGCAGGAGTACATCAAGAAGACGCAGGTTCGCTACCGACGCGCGCGAAGCAGCGCGCGTTGTCGTCTTTGTTGTTGTCATTTTTGTGCCAGTATTTTTACGTTGTGTTATGTATTGCAATTTTTGTGGCACGTGTGTCTGAGTATGTGGTATTTGGTAGGCTGAGAAAGAAGAAGTGGAAGATCCAGAGCATACCGCGATCAAGAAGATGATGAATGATGTATTCAGCAAACTAGATGCTCTGTCAAACTACCAGTACAATCCGAAGGCGGTAAGGTCACTTTGTTAATTTTACTACTAACAGATAATTTTGTGATCAGTTTTAACAACATAATCTTTTAATCCAATGATAATTTTTAGTGTTTTATGCAATTTTTTGTTTTGTTTTCTTGAGTAATCGTTTTAGTTTTGCAACATTTACGTGTGAAACCTGATTGCCTTTACAGCCTACGCCTGAGATTAAAATAATATCCAACCTACCGTCGATTACAATGGAGGATGTAACACCAGCTGCAGTCAGCGATGCCACCCTGCTAGCCCCAGAAGAAATCAAGGTCAGCTGTGCTAAATCAAACCTCAAACACGATCATTCTCTGTAGGATTAAAAATTCCCAGAC
Organism: Priapulus caudatus; assembly: GCF_000485595.1. Classification (NCBI taxonomy): domain Eukaryota; kingdom Metazoa; phylum Priapulida; class Priapulimorpha; order Priapulimorphida; family Priapulidae; genus Priapulus; species Priapulus caudatus. The sequence goes on from NW_014577075.1 coordinate 128,249, forward strand.
AAATTTGCCAATCACAACTAGTATACCCTTGTATTAATGTGATAATTTTTATATACGTCACTAGGAGGTGCCACCTGCACTCTACATATTACGTTTTTTACGTTGACTTTATGACAGGTACCATATCAGGCCATATATCACATAAAACAGATCAGCTGTTTGGCTTGAACATGAATTGGGAAAAATGGCAAAATAATATTTTACGAAAGTCTAGCTTTAAGTTATTAGCCGTGTGCATGCATTGAAATTGTTGTGCTTGATTGTCATATAACAGCAATGGAAGGTAAAATGAACTAATTTGATTCAAGTTTCTGAGTTTTATGGAATTATTGTTTATATATTATCCCGTGTTGTCACCTATTATGTGTGCAATTTCAGGAGAAATCTGGGAAAGAAGTGAAAAACTCCTCAGAGAAGACGGTAACTGATCGTAAGAGAGAACGCCGAGAGAAGAAGGCGCGTAAGCGCGCACGCCGCGTGGAGAAGGAGAAACGGGAGAAACTCGTATCAAAGCTCCAACCAGGCCTTGGCAACAAGTTCTCTAAGGATAAGGCACTCAAAGCACTAGCACAGGAGGGTGACAAGACCACCATTGTAAAGGTAATTATGTGTTTTTTATTTGTTTGAATTTGTCATGTGAATACATCTTTTCGAACATGGTAAAATGTAGAGGTTTTGACCCACTGTGATGGATAGTCACTGACAACAGTATTTGAATGGTCTTAGCCATGCATAAAGACCATGATGTTATATCTAGTGAACATCGGTTTAATTATTTTGCATCAATTAAATTTGTGTATGAACAATTTACTCTTATAGGACACAGGCAGGAGAAAACAAGTTGAATTCAAATCTTCAAAGGCATTCTTTAGTAAGCTGCAAGACGAAGTTACTTCTCATGTAATAGGTCACAAAGTGAAGAGCAAAAGTAAAGAAAAGAAGACGGTATCTGCAAGTAAATTAAAACTTTAGTACCTTTTATTTGCTGATATTTAGTAACACACCAAGTATGTTTTCCTATTAATAATATCATGAACATATGTGTAATAGTATACATGTTTATTATAAATATCAATAGAATTGCACTGGCAGACTGGTTATACAAAAAGTTAGAAATATTGTAGTAAATTAGTGGCTGAAATTAATAAAAATACTATACAAGACATTTTGTACAAAAAGGTTTTGATTTTTAATCATGATGTCATGCCTTTTATAGCTACCTTGTATGACATATTCTGGATTGAAATATGCTTTAAGTCAGGGTCATGTAGCATTTTATCCCTTTGAAACCAGTAATTGCAAATTCCAAGTGAAATGAAAAATGGTTTGCCGTAACAACGTTCAGCACTCATTCAAACGAAGTTTCTGCATAGATAAGGGGCACCAATCATACAATATCTGGGTAATGGAGAATGCTGATATATGATGTAAACACTCGCAGTGTGCGCTAATGAACTGGTTTCGCTGGCGTTTTCTGGAACTTGGCTCTACCACTGTTAGGGTTAGGGTTAGGGTTATGTAGTTTATGTGTGTCTGTTATGTAGCCCCTTCGCTGCTACAGGGTAGCGAAGGCTCAAGGCTCAAGGAGAGCGATCTGGCTCCAAGCCTGTACATAAAGATGTTGACCACCTGCAGGATTAGGAATGTACCAGCACCACATTTCTGGCCCTTTAAAGTACATGTTGATCCACGCCAGCACTTTCGCATGCATGCATCCGCTGAGTTCCGAATAAAACCATAGTTATACTACAAGTCGCAGCCTTTGATTGCTATGTAAGCCTAAGGTAATGTTTGAACAGACATGCTGGATACATGAAACTGCGTTTTCTGCCAAATTTGGCTGCGCAAGGGCTTGATTCCGCTTTAAAATGATTTAAAAATAGGAAATAATGATAGCACTTTAGTGGGCATCCTTGTATTGCTCACATACAATACATGAGAGGCAGTGTGGTCGACAGTTATGGTTGTGATTTTCAAATATTGACTTGGTCAATTTATCTGTGTGCATATCTGGCCAATAGTTTGAAAACCCAGAGTCATGACCTCTTAATAAACACCAGCAGGTCTAAATAATAAGATATGATGAAATCGACAGATCACCACTGAAATCGACACTGTATGGTGCTGCCGTCTCGCGCGTAAATTGACGACGGTGCTGCCTCTATTATAGAATTCGTTCACAATTTTACCAATAGATGTCATCTCTATTTAAATCACTTCGGTATTTTCCGGCGCGGACGGTACCTGCATCATCAAAGATTTCGTGTTTGTGGCTGAGTGCGGTTGAATGTCAACATCAGCGGCTCGGTCCGAATTTGTTGAGTTCGAGACAGTCACTGCATTAGCCTGAGCAGGAAACCAACAGAAACCGCCGATGGAACAGACGGAAAGTAGCCTGGACGGCAGCATGGTAAGGACTAGGAGTAACTGAAACTTAATTGGCAACTAGCAATTTTGGTCGCATTGTAACACATAAGCCCACTTCAAAACTTTATGACCTAACTAAAGTAACTTTGTTTCGTTGCGTATGCCCATTGTTGCTGCAATGCTGGCTTGTCGTCCCACTTTTGTACAGCTGGACATTATTTGTGCATAGCAGTTGAATTTCTACATCTGTTACGTAGCGTTTGGTACTACACCAGTTGCTACATCGGAGTGTGTACTCCAACTAGACGTTACGAGCGTGGTTACACAACGTTTAGTGTTTCAATCGTTTGCACTATTCCCACTATTACACTAAGTGACTAACACTAACGCAGAAGGGGTCGCTGTCGTATCAGGTACTACAGATGGGGGCAGCCCTATAGACCGAAGGTCCGATAGACCGAATATTGCAAAGGGTTAGGGTTAGGGTTGGGGCATATATATGCCATGGTTTATAGTGGCATCATATGATTTATAGTGGCATCGGTGGATGTGCGGCATATTCACGTTCGAATACGGCATCAGTGGATGTCTGGATGCGTAGCCTGGAGGCTAGGTGACCGATTCCGGACGTGTAGCCGGGGTGTAGCCAATGCGTATTCGAATATACCTTCGGTCTATCGGACCTTCGGTCTATCGGACCTTCGGTCTATAGGGCTATAACCCTACAGATATGTACCCGAGGTAGTTTTACGTTGTTTAGTATATTATGTTTATATTTTTATATGAGGTATGTTTAGGGTTATAGTGTTAGGGTTAGGGGTATAGGGTTAGGGCTAGGGTTAGGGTTAGGGTACACTTCTGTAGTACAAGTCTGGTACACTGTGTATACATATATGTACCTCGGGTACATATCTGTAGTACCTGATACGACAACGACCCCTTCAGCAACACTAACAGTAGTAACTCGGCCCTGGGTATAAGTTCGGAAAACTTCAGGTTAGTCACGTGTACTCATACTCATAGTCATACCAAGGCCGGATTTTTTATCATCGGGAATTAGAAGTTTCACCGTACACGTACATCATTAAAAGTAGTGAGCCTCCGTGTTGACAAAATGTATGTGCAGTCATTTGTGGCTATTTTTAAATTTGTGATATTTCTATTTTTTATGTGAGGCAATTATGGTCAACTCATGATGAAGTAACCATTTGCACTGTTAATACGATTTTTCTATTTTTGAATTCAGCGAATTGTAACTGAATTATTACTTCATTGAAAGTAATATAAATAATTCATCCTTATCCATTCACGATAAATTCACTTGTTAGTTTTCACACTGTGCAACTGCGGTGCATAATAACCACCACATGGCGCTGTTACCTTGCCTTCATGCTTCTCTATAGTACATATACAGTGTACCAGGACTTGCTTATAGATCCCAGGGACCTAGCCTGCAATGCAAGGCCACAGTAGGAGTTTGGTTATGTGACACCTCTAGTCGTATAGTTCCTTCCAATGTCAGCTCGACTGATATGATTCTGCTACATAGTACAATTTACGATGAAGGCACGAGAGTTTAGTTGTCGGGGGACAGAAGATAATGTATTATAATGACTGTACATAGTACTGGTCCGTACTAGGGTTTAATGTGAGAGCACTCGCGTGAATTTTCGTGTGGGTGTAGACAGTGCATCACAATTCTGCGCAGAATTCCCCTAGGGCGAACCGCGCTTAAACCTGCACCGGTTGTTGATTCTGAATGCGCAGTCGCTATCGCGAAATATAGCCGTTCTCAAGTGTACACTGCTCTGCCTAATTGTAACTGAAACTTACCGGACGCCCACTGTATTCACATTGACCCTGAGGTATTGTTAGATGCTGGCAGTCAACCTATACTGATGGGCATCAAGTATGACCCTTTAAGAAGCTATTGTACTTATACAGCTCTGTACTGTATAACTGGAGCATAATGTAGGATAGTCAGTGAGGCCACAATTATTGTGTATCTCTGCGTGTATCTATTACACACTGACTAGGAATATGTAACAAGGCTCGAGAGATCTATCGAGAGTATGCTGATTCGCTGAATACTGGCACAGCCCTATATGTAAGATGTCCATTTTTTTCTTGAAAGCATAGTTGTTAGGAAGAGTGTAAGAAATTAAAATATTGCAAGACGCCTTTTTTCACATGTGTTTTTTTATATATCAAATTCCATCGGGTATTATCGACACAAGTTGGTTGTTACACTTGTTATAAGGGCCAAGAAACTGGAAAGTTTAGATGAAGAAGAGATCGGTGGCTAATTAGTATTAGTGAACGTCATGTCCAGCATTTTCGCCCCTCCCCCATTACCATTGTCTTCCCCCATCACAGAGTGTTTTCACCCATCACCCATATCTTATATCTCAATCATCACCCATGTTTCCCCATCATCTACGTCTTCCCCTTCACCCATCGTCCATGTCCTCCCCTTCACCCATCGTCCATGTCCTCCCCTTCACCCATCGTCCATGTC
>NW_014577075.1:133739-136135 GCF_000485595.1 Priapulus caudatus
ATATATATATATATATATATATATATATATATATATATATATGCTGTCTCACTCGTCGCCAGCATCCCTCGTGGCAGGATTACATCCACGCCCCTCCCACATGCACACCCCGCTGCGTGAGTGCACGGTAGTGCATGGCCACGCACGAGAGCTCTGCCGTCCATATATATATATATATATGAAATATTGTAAAAAATATTCGACACGGATAAAAATTTGTAGGGAGGTGCCATGAAATGGAATGCAATTGTGGCCACAGGAAGGTGTCAGGGAATGGTGAGTGGACCTGAGTCTTGATGAGGTGTCAAATTCAAATATAGTTCGCACAGTTTCGAGTTTTCGGCAATGCAGTGAGCTTTCGGTGATCCTGTTAGCTATTTGGGGCATGGTATTTCATGAGGCTAGGTGTAAGGATGCCATGTATCTGCCACCAAAATCACTGGAAATTACCGCCAACGCACATATGGTGTAATACCCCCAATAATGTTCTATACTCCTCCATACATTTCTAGTATAACACATCTATAATTATGCATGTGCAGTTCTGAATCTTATAAACAGCTCGACGGCAGATAAGTATAGAACTGTTATATTATATGGATGTGCATGAAGGTGTAGATAATTATTTATAGTCATGGCACATGTCTATAACAGTTCTATACTTATCTAATGTTGCATGTGTGACGTCGTATTTTTATGTCTTCAACGACTGTATACGTCATGACACATGTCTATAACAGTTTTATCCTTCTTAATACGTGCTTATAACAGTTCTATCCTTCACGGCACACCTTTATAACAGCTTTATACTTTATCACACATGTCTGTCACAGTACTATATACTTCATGACACTTGCCTATAACAGTTCTCCTCTTCGTGGCATATCTCTGTGAGATATATATATATATATATATATATATATATATATATATATATATATATATATATATATAAGTATAGGCCTATATAATATTTTATATATATATATAGATGCTGTTCGTACCCTTGGCACGTGTACATGCAGTAATAACGCTACGTTATACAATGATGAATCCATGTTTGGTCAGTAATGTGCCCACGCTGCGTAATGTACCCCCCCCAAAAAACCAGCTTCTGTTCCGCGATATGTAATTGACACGTGCGTGAAATCCCGTGCTCACGCTCTATTCTTCCGTGATATCAAGAGTGCATAATAGAGATTCTATTAGAGATTCTAATAATAGATCTCTATTATGCACTCTTCGTGGTCCTGGCTGCATATCTTATAACAGATTTTGATTTTCGGCTTTGCGACGGTCGTCACGTCTGTCGCGTACGACTGTGACAAGCGCCCGTATACCTCGGGTGCTTTCTCTGCCCATTGTTTTGCCGGGAGAGAAGGCGAGGCACCCTCTCTCTCTCTCTCTTTCTCTCTCTGTGTGTGTGTGTGTGTGTGTATGTGTATGTGTGTGTGTGTGTGTGCGTGCGTGCGTGCGTGCGTGTGTGTGTGTGTACTGTGTAGGTCAGGGGTAGAGTAAACCTGAATTAGCGGCCTATTCACGCCGATCTACAAGCAATCACATGATAGCTTACAGTGTTGTCGAGCTGGCTTGTCGTTGCTGCTGTCGACCAGTTTCTTGATGGGAGAGCAGCGTTGTTCACGCGTCTACACCAGTTAAGTACGCGCGTGTGTATTAATGGATGCTATTATATAGCACGCATCGATCAGTTCGCTATCCAGGAAATTTTTCTCTCGATGTAATACATTGATTGCAAGAGATTCACATTGGCCACTGGTCACATTTTGTTGTTTGTGAGGCCCTGGTTGAATTGCGGAACTTATTTTGAAGAAATTAATTGTTTCAAATAGTATTAATAATTGAATATTTAAAATAAGATAATTCTAAATAATCACTTTTTTGTAACGGAATAAGGGCGATTTAAAAATGGCGGGTAGCAACGGTTCACAAGCAAAACAAAAACTGTACAGTGTACACACACACGCGTGCGTACATACGAGTGTCGCAAATTCATGCATTACATACAGACTGTATGTAATGCCTGATTGATAACTAAATAATCTCGTAATTTGATATTATTTTATTAGTATTATTATTATTATTAAATCTTTATTGAATGTAATTCAAATACAAACACATGTACTGAAGACAGTCTTTTTCACGGCGAAAAAATCTAGTAGATGCAATAGTGTTGAGCAGTTAAAATAATAAAATTTCTGATTTACCTCCCGATGTACGTGGCATACCCTTATTTCTGCCAGTGGTGTGTGTGTGTGTGTGTGTGTGTGTGTGTGTGTGTGTGTGTGTGTGTGTGTGTGTGTGTGTGTGCTGGGAGGGGGAGTGTAGTTTCCAATGCCCAACCTTCATCCCTGCACAAGGAATCCGCGCTGCGATGC
>NW_014577075.1:136160-138660 GCF_000485595.1 Priapulus caudatus
TATATAATGATAACACGCATTCCGCCTGATGGTACTTATCTGCCGTCGAGGCATGTTTATAAGATTCAGAACTGCGACAGCGGTGCATAATTATAGATGTGTTATAGGAGACTAGACCAATGTATGGAGGACGGCGGTGCATAGGGGGGAAGGGCTTATTGGCGAATGGGACGTAGCCTTGACAGGGGCCATATGTCGGCTTGGCGGTAGATTTTCCAAAAGTGATTTTGGATGGGAAGATACATGGGCCATGCCTTACACTAGACCTCATGGACACATGGCCATGCCCTCAAATGAGCTGAACATGGATCACCGAAGCTCACTGCAGGGGTTGCCGAAAACTCGGAAACTGTGCGAACTATATTGTGATTATGACACCTCATCGAAGACTGCGTCAGGGGTCATCTCCACGCATCTCCTGACACCTTCCTCCGTGGCCACAATTGCATCTTCCAGTTTGCATGGGGCAGCGCCGGGCGTGTCCCTGAGGCAAATTGTTTATCGCCGTGCTTCTAATATTTTTTACAGAGTATTGGCGCCGGGGGTGAGGTATATATATATGGGACGGTCAGAGCTCTCCCGTGCGTCGGCGGCGGACTACCGTGCACTCACGCGAGCGGGGGGTGGCATGCTGGGAGGGCGTGGATGTAATCCCTGCCACGAGGGATGCTGGCGACGAGTGAGACTGGCATCATATGATATATATATATGAAAGTATTGTAAAAGATATTAGACACGGATAAAAGATTTCGCGCACTTTTCCGCAACTGGCGTGTTAAGTCTTAATCATCAATGTCCTCTGCTTCTCTCCACATGCAGTCACGCACTGCACACACATATCGCAATGCACGCACGACCACACCACGGCAACGCTACGCACACACACTAACTACCATCCGATCCAGCGCGCAGCAAAAACAGTCATCTTAGCAGCTATATGTGTGAACGCAGGCCGGCGCGCCGCGCCGGTGTGGCCAGTAGTTCTAATACCGATACTCCACTTCGCGGCGCGCCGCGCGAAGGGATGTGCGGTAATGACTATCTGAAACGGGGGGGGCTCAGCCTGCGGTGCACGATTGTCAGCTGGCAGTGTAAAGGGCGAGGGTGCGTATCGGGCCACATGCGGGGTCAGTACGGCGCCGTGGCTATATGGCAGCGGTGCTGAGCGAGCCAGTGGCCTTGATGTCCGTCCGTCCGCGCGAGCAAAGCTGTGCGCGAAATAAGAACAGCCTGGAATCCGTGATTCTGTGGACCGGCTCTCTCGCGCTCTCTGTCTCTCTCTCTCTCGCGTCTCTCGTGTGTCTCTCTACCGCGCGTCGTCCTGTCTCTTCTCCCGTCTCTCTCTGTCGTCTCTCTGTCTCTCTCGTCTCTCTCTCGCGTCTCTCCTGCGTCTCGGTCTCTCGCCCCGCTCTCTCTCATTCTCTCTCTCGTCTCTCCGTCCGCTCGTCTCTCTCTATCCCGTCGCGCGACAATGCAACTGATCCGATACTACACACACACACACACACATACACATACACATGTCAAGACGGCTCGGAGAGCTGATGTGGATTTTACTTTTATTCATCCCATGGTGGTTCTCCTTGGTCATTGCGTCGACTCGCCTCTTCGATTCTCACTGCTCTGCTGCTGTTGCCGGGTGACGTTCTAAGCGCTGTCGTGTTTTAAGGTCATGGCTGCATGAATTTTGTTCGCTGGCTACGGCAAACGTACGTGAGCAAGTAGTCGGCAACTTTGTTTGATGCTGACTGCTGTTATAGGTGGCGTTTGAAGCGCTGTCGGGTTATAAAATGGCGGCCGATATCACTTGCCTGTCACACTGATCTCTACTATACTATCTATACTTAGTACTTACTTTGTATAGTAGAGATCAGTGGCCTGTCATCGTGAACGGGGGGCAGTACGGGCGCCATTTCTGTTCCTTCACCGCGCCCCCTAGTTTTAGTGCCCTTTAGTATTCAGAGTCCCTACTCACAGTTTTAGTTTGGCCGTTGGGAAGAGGATATCCCTTCGAAAGTTGTTAGTTACCCGCTGGAATTTTGCCGCTGATGACGAAACTGTTGAGCATCGGGCGGCTGGCAGTGCGTGGGAATGTCACGCACACGCACGCACGCACGCACGCACGCACGCACGCACGCACGCACGCACACCCCTCCGCGACACACGTACGCACGACTGCTCACGTAGACGTTATGACTCATGATCACTCGTCCAGCGTTCTATCAGATGGGGGAAAAAAATCTCTTGATAAATCTCCTGTGCGGTGCAACTGTGGCCCGTAGTCGCATGTCGGTGATTGCATTCGTAGCTGCGCAGGTTGCTCGGTTGTGGCTTGCTGTGAGGGGGTAGTTATGTGTGTGAAGCCATTCTATGACGTCATCTCGGTAGAAGACAGCAAGGTTGTAGTGACCGATCCTCGTCTGTTGTCTCGGGTTCATCTTCAGCTGCAGCTGCGGGGGGAACTTGTGTGGTTGAGTAGTCGCCAGTGCACATGGCCCTA